>NC_087168.1:765000-767500 GCF_035594125.1 Scylla paramamosain
GGTGGTGGCAGTAGTCGTAGTAGTAGTGGTGGTGGTGGCAGTGGTGATGATAATGTCGGTAGTGATGTTATTGGTGGTGGTGGTGGTGGTGGTGGTGGTGGTAGTGAGTCATCAGGCAAAACAATCGAAGCTCTGGAGGCGAAGAGAGAACAAGGCGGTGGAAGTGAAATGCTGGAGAAAAACTGGACTTACACGCGGTGACAGGAGGAGGAGGAGGAGGAGGAGGAGGAGGAGGAGGAGTGGCAATGACGTAGAAGGAACGACGGGAAGAGGGAGGAGGAAGGGAGGGACTGAAAGAGGAGACTGGGAGAGGAGAGATGGGAGGAGAGGGAGAGAAAAGTGGGTGGAGAGGAGAAAAAGAGGGTGAAAGAAAGGAGAGGGTGAGAGGAACTGGGAGAGGCTGTTGGAAGAAGGTGGAGGTGGTGTGAGAGGGAAGGGAGAGAGGAGGGAAAGGGAGAGGTGGCGTAGAGTGGAGGAAGAGGGTGTGTACGTGGTTAAATTGTCTACGTGTGTGTGTGTGTGTGTGTGTGTGTGTGTGTGTGTGTGTGTGTGTGTGTGTGTGTGTGTGTGTGTGTGTGTGTGTGTGTGTGTGTGTGTGGCCGATGAATAATATTTCTAGAGGGTAACTAAACTTTTCTTCATTGACCAGAAAAAAAAAAAAACATGAAATGATTATCGTACATAAAAAATGGTATACTACTACTAATACTACTACTACTACTACTACTACTACTAATAATAATAATAATAATAATAATAATAAGAAGAAGAAGAAGAAGAAGACAAAACAAAAACAACAACAACAACAGAATGAACAACAACAACAACGAAGGAGGGAAAGCAAGGAAGGGGATAAAGAAACAAAGAAAGAAGGAAAAAAAGATAGATAACCAGACAAAAGAAGGCAGACAAGTAAACAAAGAGAACAAGAAAAAAAAACACGAACAACAAAAACAAAAGACAAAACAACAACAACAACAACAACAAGCAGGCAGGTAGAGTGAACTTAATAATAATGTTCGTTGCCAAACCACAAATTTGATGAGGTGGAAGTGAGTGAGTGGGGAAGGAAGAGGACGTGGCGGGGGCGCAGGTGGATTGTGGGAGCGTGAACATGTGGGCGAGGAGCACAGGTGTTTGGGTGACCTTGTGGTGGAGGGGAGGAGGAGGAGGAGGAGGAGGAGGAGGAGGAGGAGGAGGAGGAGGAGGAGGAGGAGGAGGAGGAGGAGGAGGAGGAGAAGAGAAAGAGGAAGTGCTGTGGGGAGGGGGAGGAAGGGAGGGAGGGAGGGAGGAAAAGACATGACTTTGCTAGTTAACTGGAAATATCTGAGTTTTTATGAATATTTGAGAGTTAATGGACTTGAGAGAGAGAGAGAGAGAGAGAGAGAGAGAGAGAGAGAGAGAGAGAGAGAGAGAGAGAGAGAGAGAGAGAGAGAGAGAGAGAGAGGGGGAGAGAGAGATTGTCACGTAAGATTTTTTTATGGTGGTGGTGAATGTGACATCTGTGTGTGTGTGTGTGTGTGTGTGTGTGTGTGTGTGTGTGTGTGTGTGTGTGTGTGTGTGTGTGTGTGTGTGTGTGTGTGTGTGTGTGTGTGTGTGTCTGTTAGAGAGAGAGAGAGAGAGAGAGAGAGAGAGAGAGAGAGAGAGAGAGAGAGAGAGAGAGAGAGAGAGAGAGAGAGAGAGAGAGAGAGAGAGAGAGAGAAAATCTAAAATAGAGTACAAGAAAATCAACAAAACAGTAAAACAATCTATAAATAAAATGACAAAGCAAATCAAGATCAAAACAACAACAACAACAACAACAACAACAACAACAACAACAACAACAACAACAATAACCATTCAATAAGCAACGTCAATCTCGCCTCGCCAATGGATTAAGAAACACGGACCACTAAGATGAATTAATATCAAAACGCAAACAAACGATCCAAACATGACCGGTATTTCACAACACTGGCATCTCATAACACGTGACGTCTGTTCCACCTCACGCCGTGTTTCCAATGGGAGCAACACGTCTTTGGAGTCTTGCATATATAAATCACCTGCTTTTCTATTGCCATCTGTTTTGTCTTGTTTTTAAATCATAACCGGGAAATAATTGTTTCTACCCGAAGTGAAATAGGGCCTGCACTTTTTTTTATTACTCTTGTTATTTATCATATTTATAGAAAGAACATTTTGGTTCTCCCAGTCAAAATTTTCGTTATCAGTCAAAATTTTGGTTTTCCCAGTCAAAAGTTTGGTTCTACCAGTCAAAATTTTGGTTTTCCAGTCAAAATGTTGGTTTTTCCAGTCAAAATTTTGGTTCTCTGTCAAATTTTTGGTTCTCAAGTCAAAATTTTGATTCTCCCAGTCAAATTTGGTTCTCAGTCAACATTTTCTCCCCAGTCAAATTTTGGTTCTCAACGTCAAAATTTTGGTCTTCCTTCGTGTTAGAAAGAGAGGATCTAACCATATTTCTCCTATTTATATAAATTGAAATGGTATAACAGTG
>NC_087168.1:772500-780000 GCF_035594125.1 Scylla paramamosain
AGAGAGAGAGAGAGAGAGAGAGAGAGAGAGAATGCTAGATCATTAAAGAAAAGAATGAATAAATAAATGAAAGTCGTAACTTCCCAACTCTACAGAAATAAAACTAAACAACGGTGAAAAAAAATACTGTAGAGACGGAAACCAGCACTGGAAATCCCTCCCCCTTAAATTGCAGATACCTGGAAGAGTCAATTTTAAGATACCTTCCTGAAGCAAAATCCCGTTCATTCGAATACTGCAGCAGAGGAGCAATTTTTCACACATTATCCTGAGACACAACACTACTTATTCATATACTGCAGGTGGAGGAGCAAATCTGAATACACCTTTCTTTACACAATCCTGCCCCATACATACAGTGCAAATGGAAGAATACATTTTAATCCATCTTTCTTAAACACAATCCTGCCTATTCATATATTGCAGTCGGAGAAGTAAAGTTGATGATACCTCCTTAAAACACAATCCTGCTTATTTAGATGTAATGATAAGATGATAAGTGAGAATAAATGAAAGCATGTTTTGTACAGGGACTGCCACGTGTAGGCCTGACAGCTTCTTGCACCTTCCCTTATACTCTTACTTTCATATCCCTTATATATTGCAATACCACATAACAAATACAAGAGTTAAAGAGCAAGACGCCTCCCACAATAGCCACCTTGAGCTGTTCCCGTCATAACACGCACCGCCACACACGCTTCAATCTCCCAGCGAAGATTGACCGCCGCCTGATACACGAGCTTAGGTTGCGTCACGCCGGTCGCCTCGCAGGATAAGCCTCGTGAACCGCCATTATCTTCATTAGTTTGCAGGTCACTAATTAAGGTTTCCCGCTGCACTGTTTACGAGACTCTAATGAGAGTAATGGCCAGGGCTGAGTGGAGGCAAAAGTCAATACACTCCATCTCAAACTTGACGCAGAAAACTAACACGGCGATGAAACGAGACTTGGAGGTTATGAAGCAGTAGCGGGTCTGCCACGAATTGCTCGATCCCGGATTGGTTGATAATTAAGGTGATGGAGCTGGAATGTTGTGGTGCTTCTTAGTGTTACTAGCTGAGTATACGCGAGGTTGTTGTATATGATCGTATTCTTTTCTTCTTAAGCTTCTTCGTCTTTTTTTTCTTATTATTTTCACCTTTTTTTCACCTTTTTTTCTGGTTCTTATCGTTTCCCCTTCTTGTCTCTTCTTGTTCTTCTTCTTACTCTCATGTTTCCTTCATTATCATCACCATCATCGTTATCATCATCTTTTTCTTCTTCTTTTCTTTCTTCTACTTCTTCCCCCCCCCCTTGAAGGAAGCCGTAAAAAAAAATAATATATAATAACAACAGTAAAAAGTAAAAAAAAAAGTAAAAAAAAAAAATAATAACAACAAATTCCTGTTTAACAAAAAAAGTTCAGAAAATAACAATTCGGAAAAAAAAGATTAATTTATTTACGAAACGTCTTTGCCCTCTCTTCAAACGGTTCAAGTCCCAGGAAGGGGAAAAAACAGAAACATGTAGAAAGTTATTGAGGTTCCCAGCCAATGAGATGAGAGTGAAGATAATGAATAACTCCTACATTGCAAAAAATCATTCAAGCCTTCTTTCACAATGTTTATCTACTATTTCTTCGTCTCCGTTTTTTCCTTGCCCCCTTTACTTTCATTCTCTCATTGTCCCTTTTCCTTCTTCCCCGTGCCTTCAATTCCTTCACTCATTTTTTCCCGCGTGTACTTTCATTCCTCTCCTATTCTCTTCCTTCCTTGTGCTTCCACTCTCTCGTTCATCTCTTCCTTCTCTTTAGCACTTTGATTTTCTCTCTCCTCTCTTCCTCCTTTTTTTCTACTTATCTTCCTTATTCCTGTACTTTCATCCTCTCAGTCTCCTAATATTCTGTCTCTATTCACTGTGCTTTCATTTTCTCACACATCTGTCCCTTGGCCTCCTAATGCTCTCTCTCTCTCTCTCTCTCTCTCTCTCTCTTTCCTTTGTGCTTGCATTCCTAATCACACGAATTACACTCAAGCAGCAAACTCGTCATCTTAATGTCCGGGAGAGGCGAGGAAGGCTACAGTACGACACACAGTGATCGCGTGCAAATGATCGTCTGACGTGCTTCTTACTTTAGGTACTGCAGTTGCTTATGTTATTCCTACGGCAGAAGTGGAATTAACCTTTATCTGCAGTAGTAGTGGTGGTCAATAGTCGAGTAACAAATCCCACTCATTCCTATTTTTTTTAGGGATTTATTTCGAGATCTTTCCTTATAAAACCTCAGCGACTCATAGATTCTTAGATCAAAGGAACTAAATCTGAGGGAAATAAATGACTGTGCTGAAAAAAAGTGAGGCAGGGTACTAGCTAGACTTGCGCCCAGGACAGTAAGTAGACAAGGTAATCTTTCCTTAAAAAAACCCAATAATTCATAGATTCTCAGCAGATCAGGGTGCTTAAGATAGAGGAAAAGCACTGAACACAAAGGAAAAGAGAGTGGTAGGTAATTCGTCTTCTAACCACGACTGTACATAAGGCTGCTGCTTCTTGCAAAAACCCAAGACGAGTGATGAATTTTTAGCACATTAAAGGACTTAGGAATGAAGGAAAAATTTGAACAAAATGAAAAATATTGAGGCAGATTATTCGACTTCTGGCCAGGACAATACACACGTCTATGCTTCCTTGCAAAAAAAAAAAAAATAAATAAATAAACCTGACAACTCGAAGATTTTCAATAGCTCAGAGGACTTAAGACTGAGGCAAAGAATATATTGGAAAAGAGCTGGAAGTTACTCGACATCTGACCAGGACAGTGCACACGGCTACCTCTCCTTACGAAACCGGAGAACGAATAGCTTCTTAGATGGGAAGCCTTAAGGTTGAAGAAAAATATTAAACAATGAAGAAAGCAGCAAGGTTAGTCGACTTCTAGGCAGGGCAGTACACACGGCTATCTTTCCTCCTAATACCCAAGAACCACCACACGAGAGGCGGCGAGAGGCGCAAAAAACCCTCGCATCGCCAATCCGCCAGGCACCATTACCGGACAAGATCACCTCTACTAGTCCTCGTCCTCTGAAACTCGCCAAGCCCTCGGGTTCTGCCTGTTTCGGGAGGAGCGGCGCCAGTCCCAGCCACACCTCGGGGGTAGGAGAGCCTCAAGAAGCCCCAAAAATCACAGGTATTTCCATGTTTCTCCGATGATGTCAATTGTCGTGTTGTTTTTCAAGGTACTCGATGCGAAAACAATCACTGAGGGACCACTGAGTATTAGGGTTACGTAGTATAGGCTTCAATTATCATTCCTGAGTAGGAGGAAGGGAGATGCAAATAGCAGAGTAACACCTACAGGTACAAGTGATTGGAGCGAAGGTGCGCCGCGCTACACGCCTTGTTGCCTTCACCTGCCTCGCCCACCGACGCCATACCACAAGGGAACGCAAAGGAAGGGCAAGCCAATAACCACTGGCTCATGTGGCTATAACTACAGTAACAGCGAGAGAGAGAGAGAGAGAGAGAGAGAGAGAGAGAGAGAGAGAGAGAGAGAGAGAGAGAGAGAGAGAGAGAGAGAGAGAGAGAGAGAGAGAGAGAGAGACAGTAATGCATATAATCAATACAATCACAACAGTATCTTTTCATCTGATCTGACTGCCTGTGTGTGTGTGTGTGTGTGTGTGTGTGTGTGTGTGTGTGTGTGTGTGTGTGTGTGTGTGTGTGTGTGTGTGTGTGTGTGTGTGTGTGTGTGTGTGTGTGTGTGTGTGTAATTGCGGTTATCTGGGCGATCATCTGCAAAGCAATGGCGAGGGAAGAGCGAGGGAGGGGCCCATGGCGAGGGAGGGGCGAGAGAGGGGCCAGGAGAGGGGCGGGGTGCAAATTGTGAGTGAAAAGCGTGCGGCGGCCACCTCCCTCCCAATGGACTAGACTGTGCTCTGCCTTCAGCGAGCACCGGGACTGACTGCCAATACCAAGCCTCCCTCAACCTTCTCTCTTCGTCCTTCCCACTTTTTTTTTTTTTATCTCGTTCAGTTTGACCAAGAGAGTGAAGGGATGTAATTTGAATATGATACAGAAGGGATAAGTAATATGCTTATACTTAGTCCTTTCGTGTTTTTCTACCTCGTTCAGTTTGACAAAGAAAAAGGTGAAGGAGTTGAGTTTCTTTATGATATGCAAGGATTATGAAAAAAAAAAAAAAGAATATGAAATGATAAGTGAAATTAATGTATGTGCATTACTATATGGATCTAACTGCCAATACTTAACCTCCCTCTATCTTTCTCCCTTTTTTTTTTTTTATCTCGTTCAGTTTGACCAAGAAAAAAAAAAAAAGTGGAGAAGGGACAAAATTTCAACGTGGTGCAGAAAGATTATGAAGGGAGAATATGAAATGAGATGGGACAGCTTACTGAAACCAAGCCTCAACCTTCACCCTTCCTTCGCCCAGCATTTTTACCTCGTTCAATTTGACCAAGAGGGAAAAAAAAAAAAAAGCGGGGAAGGAAAATATTAAGGAGAATGAAGTGAGTAAAATTGATGTATAAGTTTTTTTTATTTTTTTTTTTAATACCTTGTTCAATCTGACCAAGAGATAAGAAGGCGGAAAAGGATTAGAATTTCAACGTGCTACAGAAAGAATATAAAAGTAATGTATGTGTAGAATTATAAAGAACAACCAATAATCAGCCTCTCTTAATCTTAGACCATCATCCTTCCTCGTTTTCTTTATTTAGTTCAGTTTGATAAAAAAAAAAAAATCAATGTGCTACAGAGAATATAAAAGTAATGTATGTGTAGAATTATAAAGGACAGCCAATACTCAGCCTCTCTTAATCTTAAACCATCATCCTTCCTTGTTTTCTTTATCTCCTTCAGTTTAATCCCACCCCAAAAAAAAAAAAAAAGGGTGAAGAAGGGGTAGAATTCCAGTGTGATACAGAAAGATTACGAAAAGAGAATATGAAATGATGACTTAGGATAAGCTAACGAAACTAAACCTCCCCTCAACCTTCACCCTCCGTCTTTCTCCGACATTTTTACCTCGTTCTGTTTGACTGAGAGAAAAGAGAAGGTGGAAAAGGAGGGATGAAGATAAAAATTAATGTATATGTACTGTTATATTGGAGAGAATGCCAAAACCTCGCCTCACTCAACCTTCTTCCTCCGTCCTTCCGTTTATTTATTTTTTTCTGCCTCCTTCAGTTTGACCAAGAAAAAAAAAGAAGGAGTAGAATTTCAATGTGATACAGAAAGATTGTGAAGAAAATGAAACAATGGGTGAGATTATTGTTTAAATGGGAACTGACTGCAAATATCATACCTTCCTTAACCTTCTCCCTTCGTCCTTCGCTTCTTATATTCCTTCAGTTTAACCGAGGGATAAAAAAAAGTTGGAGATGGAGGGATGAATATAAAGGAGCATGAAATGATGAGTAGAATTAATGTACATGCTTTATCACGGGACTGACTATCAATACCATACCTCCCTCGACCTTCTCCCTTCGTCCTTCACCGTTTTCTACCTCGACCAAGACAAAGAGACGGTGGTGAAGGAATGAATATAAAGAACGAGTATGGAGAGATGAGTAAAATTATTGTATATGTATTATTAAAAGGAACATAAAGCAAGTATTGAGCCTCGTGTAACCTCAAACCTTTATCTTTCTCATTTTGTTTTTATTTACCTGTTCAGTTTGACCAAGAGAGAGAGAGAGAGAGAGAGAGAGAGAGAGAGAGAGAGAGAGAGAGAGAGAGAGAGAGAGAGAGAGAGAGAGAGAGAGAGAGAGAGAGAGAGAGAGAGAGAGAGAGAGAGAGAGAGAGAGAGAGAGAGAGAGAGAGAGAGAGAGAGAGAAAGGTGATGGCGGAGGGTGAAAATAAAGGAGATTGAAATGATAGGCAAAATTAATGTATTATATGTTGTACTAGAATTGACTTGCTTGTTTGTTGATTGTAGTAATGGTTGAGGTGCCCAAGGAGTGCCAAGGAATGCAGAGAAACACAATAGTAATAATGTTGCCAATACCAAACCTCCCTGAACCTTTTATTCGTCCCTTCCCGTTTTCACCTCGTTCACCTTCACAAGAATGTAAAAAAGGTGTAGAATTTGAACGTGGTACAGAAAGATTATGGAAGAAAAATATGAAATGATTATATGTGATGAACTATAGAAACCAGATTTCCCTCAACCCTCACCCTTCGTCTTTCCCCGCTTCTTGCTTCATTCAGTTTGACCAAGTAATAAAGAGAAGGTGGAGGAAAGGGATGAATTAAAAAGCAGTATGAAATCACGAGTAAAAATAATGTAGGTGAATTATCTTATGAGACTGACTGCCAATATCAAATCTCCCTCAACCTTTTCCCTTCGTCCTTCCCGCTTTTTTCAACCTCGTTCAGTTTGACCAAGGAAGAAAAAAAAGTGAAGGGATAAAATTTCAACGTGATACAGAATGCGGAAGAATATAAAGAAGGAAAATAAAATGATAAATTGAATCAACGTATATGTATTAATGTATAGAAGTATTAAGTTCATCGTACTGGGAAAAGTTTTGTGGGCGATGTTAAAGTAAAAAATTTAATTGAGCTGTTTTGCTAAGGAGGAGCAGATCATCTCTAGCTGGATGTGATTTAAGGAAGCTCTCTCTCTCTCTCTCTCTCTCTCTCTCCCCTTGGCAGTAAGATTCCCGCAACGTCGTCCTTCTCCCGCCGCTGTCACACCGTCTGCCTCACCCCCGATAAGGCGGCGGCCACGGGACCTATCACTAGGATGCGTCTTATTGCCCGCGTCAGCCCTTGATGTGTGTAGGCGCCGCTGGGAGGAGGAAGGAAGGGCACACTGCTGGTAGGATAGGAGATATGGGAGGAAAGGAAGAAAGGAAAGACGAGGACACTGGAGGTAAGATAGGAGAGAAAGGAAGGAGTAACGAGGACATTAAGCATAGGAGAGATAAGATACAGGGAAGGAGGGAAAGACAAGGAGACTGAGAGGAGAGAAATGAAGGACGAGAACACTGAATGTAGGATAGGAGAGATAGGAGGGGAGGAAAAACGAGGAGATAGCGTTACAGAGGAGAATGAAAGGAAGAAAGGAAGGAAGAAAGGAAGGATGAGGGCACTGAAGATAGGACAGGAGGGATAAGAGGAAGGACAAACGAGAACAATGAAGGTAGTTTTAAATACGAGAAAAAAAGAAAAAAAAATGAAGGGAATGAGATGTAAAATGGAAGTTACGAAAGAGAATGAGAGGAACAAAGGAAGAGAGGTGACGAATGAGGCGTAGATAGGAAAGAGAAATGAAGGGAAGGGACAAGGAGACCACATAACATGACGGAGGACAGAGAGAGGAGAGGAAACCTTGAAACTAACGGGACTGAAGGGAGAGTAAGTGGAAAGTGTGAAGAAATGAAAGAAAAGATGAGTGAAATAAGAGTAGGTAACGGAGACAAGGAGGGAAACTAAAGCAGAACCCCCCCACCCCACCACCCCCCCCCACACACACACACACACACACACACACA
>NC_087168.1:785000-797500 GCF_035594125.1 Scylla paramamosain
GAGAGAGAGAGAGAGAGAGAGAGAGAGAGAGAGAGAGAGAGAGAGAGAGAGAGAGAGAGAGAGAGAGAGAGACTGAGGCTATCGAGTCTTCAGTCCTTAATGAATCTACTTATGTATCCTATTATGGAATAGAAACTGTACGAATTCTCTCTCTCTCTCTCTCTCTCTCTCTCTCTCTCTCTCTCTCTCTCTCTCTCTCTCTCTCTCTCTCGTGTGTGTGCGCGCGCAAGTAAAGATATCAGTGTCCCAAAAAGTGGGTTAATGTCTCCTGTATGTCCCAAGGGAATGTCCAATTACCTTGCCATTTCACCATCACCACCACTACCACCACCACCACTACCTCTACAACTCACCCATCCACCACCACCACCACAACCACCACCACCACCATCATCTATACTCTACACTCATTATAAAAGTATTCGTCAGATAATCAATTAAATATTTTTTCTTACACTCACAACTTTCAATGAATAATTGTCTAATATATTTTTGGTTGCAATTATATATTATATGAAATACCCTTTCTACTTATTTCCTCTCCTACATTTCTCCTCTCTCCTTATCCTTTCTCATTTTCCCGTGTCCCCCTCTCTCTCCTTTTCTCTCCCCTTCCCCTCTTCTTCCTGTTCTTCCTTCAACACACCCACCCACACCCCAGTCCCTTCCCCACCCACTCCACCACCAGTTCCTCCCCTACACCTTCCTCACTACCACCCTCCTCCCTACCCTCCAGTCACCACCACCACCACCACCATCATTACCTTCACCTTCCCGTCCTCAGCACCTTTCTACTGCTCACTGTCACCTGCAGCCCATGACCTTATTACTCCCACGCTTACCTCTGCTGAAGGAGATGATGGTGGTGGTGGTGGTGGTGGTGGTGGTGGTGGTGGTGGTGGTGGTGGTAGCCTTATAAGGGTTTAGGGAATAGAGTTTATAAGGGACAAAGGATTAATCTGACCTTATAAGGGTTTGATGAACAGACTAATGGATTGATAGAGACGTAAACAGGTAGAAATTCATTACCATTATTATTAAACTGCGATTATAATACAGGACAGATGCATCTCTTAACCTTCTCTGCTCATTATTGTCATCTGCCCGTCTGTTACAGGTAGGTGAACAAGTGATAAATCATTATCATTACTCTCATCAATATTATTAGGCTATGATTATGCTATAGAAGAAACCCATCTCCTATTTTTATCTATTTATCTTTATAACCTGCCCGTCTCTTTTAGGCAGGCGAATAAGATAAAGCTTCACTATTATTATTATTACCATTATCATTATTATTATCATTATTAGACTATGATTACATAACTGCAGAAAGACAGCCCGGTAACCTTCCCCACTCATCACGAGCACCTGTCTGTCTATTCTAGGCCACCAGTAAACGCAAAAATTGGTAGTCATGTACAATTTATACATGACATAGGCCCTGTTATGACACACAAATAAATGAAAAGTAGTCAGATACATATACACAATAGATATGTTATAGTCAGGTGTCTGTGTATTGTAGGTAAATAGCTGTGTAATATTATAGGTATATAGTGTACGATTCATACATTAGTATAAGGAAGTATTTATTGGACTCTCTTGCCACACACGTACATGTAAAGTAGCCAGATGCATGCCTCCCCTCCTCCCGCGGCCTCGCTGCACAAGACTTTCTTTCTCTCACCCCTATTCTGTCCACCTCTCTAATGCAAGAGTTAATCAGTATTCTCAATCATTCATCCCTTTCTCTGGTAAACTCTGGAACTCCTTGCCTGATTTTGTATCTCCACCTACCTATGACGAACTCCTCCAAGAGGGAGTTTTCAAGACATTTATCCTACAATTTTTGACTACCGCTTCGGACCCTGTTCGGGGACCGGCATCTCAGTGGGCTTTTTTTTTTTTGATTGGATTTTTGTTGTCCTTGGCAGGTGTCTCTCCCACATAAAAAAAAAAAAAAGATATATAGATACACGGTACATAATATATAATCAGCTGTCTTTAAGTACAAAAAAAAAAAAAAAAACATATATACACTTTACACATAACTAAAAGAAAGTAATTACTGTATGACCCTTTCACAAAACATACAGGCAAACTGAAAGTACTCAGATGTATAGATACACTTACACAATACATAACATAGTCTGCTTCCTTGTTTTCTTACATTCTTGTGTTCTTAATCTGCCAAATGTATGTGAGGTAAGTGCGTGTAGGCGAATGGCGAGTGTGCAGATGGTGGTAATTACAACATATGTGCAGACAGCTGTGTAAAACGAGCACAAATAGGAGGAAGGAGAACGAGGCGTGGGAGGAGATGCTTGGGAAGACTGACGTGAGGCGCCGAGTATGAATGAAGCGAGGGGAAGATGGAGCGAAAGAATAAAAATCTTTCCTTTACTTATTCTTCTATTATTGTTTTTTTTTTTAGCCTTTCCTTTATTTATTCTATTTTTTTTTTTTTTTCAGAGGCGGCACATTAATGTTTCTTCTCTCGTTTTTTTTTCGTTTTTTTTTTTTTTTAAGTTGATAAGACAGTATAATAATCTTTCCCATGTTTATTTTTTTCTTATTCTTTTTATTAATATTTTTAGGAGCGGCAAATTAACTTTTTTTTTCTTTTTCTTTTATGTTTTAGGTCCGTATTCAGAAACGCTTTGCTCCTTCACTGGGACTATTTTCAAAGGCCACGGAGATGATTAGCCGGGTTCTCAAGACTGTTTCTCCTTTTAATAATATAGAGACCATGGTAATTAGTCATTAAAACCATGAAAGCACCCTAAAAAAAAAAAATTGAGTAGCTCCAAATAGAACCTTTTGAATGTAGCGGAGGTGCGACGCAGGAGTGTTTGAGAAATATGGTCTTTATTCTTAATCGTCTTCCCTCGAGTGTATCAAAAGGAATACAAACGAAGAACAAACAGCAGCAGGCATGTTATCCCGTATGAAGCTTTGGGATAAATTACGCTCAAGTAAATAAAATGTTAAATGACGAAAGCGCTTTAAAATTGGGACACACACACACACACACACACACACACACACACACACACACACACACACACACACACACACACACACACACACGAGTGAAGGAATATAAGAGGTCATTAATTTACATATACAAGTGTGCATAAGAAAGTATATAAATAAAACATAAAAAAATACTAATAATTATATGTAATGAGAGTGTGTGTGTGTGTGCGTGTGCGTGTGTGTGTGTGTGTGTGTGTGTGTGTGTGTGTGTGTGTGTGTGTGTGTGTTTCCACTAGAGCGCTTCGGGCATATAACAGATAAAAGTAGAGATAGAAAGTCTTAATATACATACACCTCATGTAGGTAGGTAGGCAGGCAGACAGACAGACAGGCAGACAGACAGACAGACAGACAGACAGACAGACAGACAGACAGACAGACAGACAGACAGACAGACAGACAGACAGACAGACAGACAGACAGACAGACAGAGACGGATAGATAGTTAAACGTATAATATATATTTATGGATAAAGAGAAAAAACAAGATAGACACATAGATGCATAGCACATTACTAAACTCGTAGCAAACTAATGACACCACAATGACACCAGAACCTTAACACAACACTGTCAACACCAGAAGAGTAACACACACACACACACACACACACACACACACACACACACACACATCAATTTCCTTTATTCAATTGTTACGTGTGTGTGTGTGTGTGTGTGTGTGTGTGTGTGTGTGTGTGTGTGTGTGTGTGTGTGTGTGTGTGTGTGTGTGTGTGTGTGTGTGTGTGTGTGTGTGTGTGTGTGTGTGTGGTGCTGAGATCCTGGTGTGAAGGGACTGTGGTGGTGGTGGTGGTGGTGGTCGTAGTGGTGTAACATCCAACAATATAATAAAATGTAATGATGATGAAGCGAAAAAAAAAAAAAATATTATATAGGATATTGTAAAGCAGTCATTGCGGCGTGTGATGATGCAGTTGTGGTGATGTGTGTGGTGTGGTGACGTGTATTATAGCACTAAGTAACGAAACGGTGGTGATGACAGAGTGATGACAAGCACAATGGTATAGGTCACTGTGGTAAATGAGATGGTAATTGTGGTGGTGAGCATTGGCTGGCAGTCTGTGGGAGCACGACTAGTTAAGCCTGGGAAGACGCTGTAGTGGAGCATGACTGGTTGAGAGAGGACAGAAGAGGCTGAGGAGGGAGTGTAACTGGTTAAGAGGGGATAGAAGAGGTAAGCGTAGGAAAGACTGCAGTGGAAGCATGACTGGTTCAGAAGAGGCTGGAATAGAAACATGACTAGACAGAAGTGAATAGAAGATGTTGTGTGAGCATGAGTGCATACGAGTTGAGGAAGAGACTGAGTGGAAAGGATATGTAGAGAAGACTAGGAAGGTTAGAACGGTAAGCTACTTCATAAGACCATAAGAAAATAAGGGAAACTGCAAGAAGCTATCAGACTCACCCACACGTTGCAGTCCCTTTATAAAACATGCCTTCCTATTTCCACCTATCATCCCCATCCATAAACTAGACTAGTCTTTTAAACCTCCCTAAAGGCTCGGCACTGATTACTAAGTCTATTTGTGGCGAAGAGCAGGGAATGAGGCTGAAGTTAAAAGGCAGTAACTGAAGCGCAGGTACTGAGATATGAAAAATGGGTGGATAATTGAGAGAGAAGGTTCAGGTGAAAGACAGGTAAGGAAGGAAAGAAGAGGCTGAGATAAAAAGATAAAAAAAAGATAAAAGAAAAAAAAAGTGGGTAGAGAAGAGTAAATAAGGAGGTTAAGATGAAAGAAAGGTATAGGGGAAAGATTGATATGTGAAGTATGAGATCAAAGACAGACATAAGGGAGAGACTGATAAGTGAACAACAGGTGGATAAGGATGAGAGAGAGAGGACTCGGGTGACAGACAGTGAAGAGTGAGAGGGGAGACTGAGGGAGACGACAGGTATGGCCAGAGAAGTGACGAGATATGAAGCATGACTGGATATGGATAGCTAGGAAAGAAAACTTATGTGAAAGGCCATGAAGTTTGAAAGAAAAGACTGATATGAAAAAAAAAGACAAAAAAATAAAGAAAAAGGCTGAGATGAAAATAAATAAATAAAGAAAGAAGGCTAAGATAAAATACATAACACTGTGAATGGTGCATAAAAGCAACAACAACAGCAAATGGAGATTGAGAACGGTACCGAGACACAACCAAAGGCGGACAGCATCCATCCATTACTGAGGCGGCGCAGGTAAAGAGGTGGAGACAAGACAGAGGCGACTACAAGTACAAATGGTTCATGTCACGCAGCGTTGTCACGGTCACTGATCCCTAACACATAGACACTCGTCACTCGCCTTCCCTCCATCCCTTCACCCTCTCACCTCTCCCCTCACCTGTGACTGGCCACGTGTCACCTGAGGGGAGAGAAGAGAGAGGAGAAGGGAGGGATGAGTGGAAGCTGTTGAGAGGTAAGGAGGGAACACTGTGAACGAGATTAGATGTTAGAGAGAGAGAGAGAGAGAGAGAGAGAGAGAGAGAGAGAGAGAGAGAGAGAGAGAGAGAGAGAGAGAGAGAGAGAGAGAGAGAGAGAGAGAGAGAGAGAGAGAGAGAAGAGAAGAGAAGAGAAGAGAAGAGAAGAGAAGAGAAGAGAAGAGAAGAGAAGAGAAGAGAAGAGAAAAGAGAAAAGAGAAGAGAAGAGGAGGAGAGGAAAAAATAGAAGAGAAAGAAAGATAAGAGGAAAGAAAAATAACAAAATAAAAGAGAAGAGAAGAAAAAAAGAAAGACAGAGGAGATAAAACAGAAGAAAAAAGGAAAACAAATCAAATCAAAACAAGAAGAGAAAAAAATGCAAGATAAAGGAAGAGAAGGGAAGGAGATTTAAAAATAAGAAAAAAAATAGAAGAGGCCAGAGGGGAGGAAGGAAGAGCAAAAAGAAAAAGAATAAAAGTCCAGCTCAAAGAGGAATGTGAAGCACAGGATGGTTAGGAGATAGGGAGGAAAAAAAAAAGAAAAAGAGAGAGAGAGAGGGAAGGGGAGAGACTTTTTAGTTTTGGTCAGAAATGTCAATGAGAGAGAGAGAGAGAGAGAGAGAGAGAGAGAGAGAGAGAGAGAGAGAGAGAGAGAGAGAGAGAGAGAGAGAGAGAGAGAGAGAATAAGCTACCTCGCCTTGTCATCTCACTGGCTGGCTCTGGTCAAAATGGCTGACGCAGAACTCAAGTTTTTTGTCAGATTATCATAAAGGAAACTATATTTTCTATCACGTCTGTACATTAAACAACAATATTTTTTTCCTTTCACTCTCTCGTGTTGCTTTCTCCTCTGACGTGTTTCTGTACATCTCAGAGGAGCAAGGTACGAATATTTCTTAACTTTGACACCAAAAAGATGATAGACTGAATATCATAATGAAAGAACATCTTAATATTTAAAAATAAAAAATAATAATAAATAAATACTCGTATATACCTCAAGCCGATACATGACTTCAGATATTTCGTTCTCCGTCATATCCATATTCTACACTAAGACATATACGTTTTCTTTCACTCTCTCGTGTTGTTTCTTCTTCTAGCGCGTTTCCGTAAATGGGAGTTGAGCAAAGTAGGAATATTTGTTCATTTATGTGCACGGAAAGAACGGTAACCCAGTGTTATAAAGAAAAAAAATATTAATAGATCCTTACATGTCCCTTAAGCCAGCACATTATTTCTGATATTTCCTTGCTTACTGTTCTTCTGACGTTACTCTGAAAATACGAAAGGAATGAAGTAATATACAAGTTTACGTGTATTGTAAAGAATCGTATTTGGTTGCCCTTTCTTTGATAAAAGAAGAAAAACCGTTAATTTATGTAACTATCAAGTAAATGGTGTAAAAATTTTAAATATGTATTGGTTATCTTATCTAGCCGCCTTTTTCAACGCCTTTCTGTTAATATTATTGACACAAATAATGTTAGCTGATTATACACACCAATATTATCTTTAACCGAGTCTTAATGCAAGATTGGACTTATTATTATTAAAGTGAAAGAAATCAAACAGTAATCGTAGAAGTAATAGTAGCGCTCCCCCCCTACCACAATTACCTGCCACTCAGTACATTATATACTCGTACGTGTTAGTATATTTGTGAATGGCAAAGGACTGTCACCTTGAGGGACTGGCACCTTTTATATGTCTCTCTCTCTCTCTCTCTCTCTCTCTCTCTCTCTCTCTCTCTCTCTCTCTCTCTCTCTCTCTCTCTCTCTCTCTTCTTTCTCTCTCTCTCCTCTCTCTCTCTCTCTCTCTCTCTCTCTCTCTCTCTCTCTCCATTTTTGTCGCCCTTCAATAGAGCCCCTCTTACATAGATAAAGAAATAAAGAAATTGAAAAAAAAGAAAGAATGAAAGGAAGGATAGATAAAAAGAAAGAAAGAATACAAAGAAAGAAAGATAGATAGATAGATATATAGAAAAAAAAGGAGGAGAGAAAAGAGAGAAAAGAAGAAGCAGGAATGAAAAGGTAAAAACAAACATTCAATAATAACAGTGATTTGAAGGACAAGGACAAGAATACTGTGAAGCATAGCAAGATGGAGTATGCAAGCTTGAATCAGTACAGAACACAGCCACGAATAAATTCCACATTACTGCTTCTTCGTGCTGGTCCCGTTAAGGTCACCACGGCAGATCACAGCCTCCACCTTCCTCTGTCTTCTGCATCCTCCGTCACACCCACAGCTCGTATGTCTTCCTTCAGTGCATCTATAAAGCTTCTCTTTGGTCTCTCTCTCTTCCTGTCTGGTGGGTCCATCTCCAGCATCCTCCTCCCCATGCACTATTGAGAAGACTAACTTGGTTTAAGCCTGAGTAATGTAAAGGCAAAACTCTCTCTCTCTCTCTCTCTCTCTCTCTCTCTCTCTCTCTCTCTCTCTCTCTCTCTCTCTCTCTCTCTGTCTTTTTTTTTTTTTTTCTCAAGATTAACACTTGTCTATGCTGTCAAAATAGTTCACCAGTTTTCAATTTCTCCATGCATTTCTCATACCAGGTTAGTTTTCTCAAGGTTACATCACTCCTCATCTCTGCTCCGCTCTTGACCAAACCACCTCAGTCTCGCTTCTCCATCCGTAACCTGACCTACGTGTGTGTGTATCGTGGCATTCTATTCGTTCATTCAAGACACTTTTCGTAAATTTTGGATAATCTTTCTAACAATTTTCTTTTTATCTTCTTTTTAGGGACGTGTCATCTTCAGTGGGCCTTTTTATTGATTTATTTATATATATATATATATATATATATATATATATATATATTTTTTTTTTAGCGATTTTTTTTTTGTACAGCTGGATTCTTTCTTACATATAAATAAAAAAAATGCTATATACTTAAAAATAATAAAGAGAAAATAGAAATACAAAACATCAAAACCAAGAACAATCCCAGCGCTTCCTCAGTCTTGAAAAAAATAAAAAATAAAATAAAAAAAAAACAAAGGAACAATAATAATAATAACATTGATAAACCTCGAGCGAAAATCTTCAACAGTTACACAGGAATGGAAATCTAATACGAACAAACACAGAATCACGCACTGTAAACATGCCAGAATTCTTGCCAAGGTTTAGCAATTTTCCGATTCGCGCCGCCCCGCCCCCGCGACGCGCTCCGGTGGCTCGCTCACATCTCACTCTGCACGCCGAGACACGAATAGCGCGCGCCTCCAGCCAGCAGGAGAAAAACAGACGTGCATAAAGGGGCAGACAGAGAGAGAGAGAGAGAGAGAGAGAGAGAGAGAGAGAGAGAGAGAGAGAGAGGAGAGAGAGAGAGAGAGAGAGAGAGAGAGAGAGAGAGACGATTATATATAAAAAAGAAGTATTTTACAGTAAAGAAGACAAAAAGAAAGAATAACGAAACTAGTGATGGTTACAAGAGTTAAGTCTTAACCCTTTCAGTACGATATGCAACAATTCACAGCACTAAAAGCAATGTATTGAATCTTTATAAACACTTACAAGAAAGAATATAAAAGAATAGATTTTGCAAATTTTAGACAGCACAATGTTTAGAGATGGCTGTAGAACAAGAAAAGAGGCCCCAGAATGGTTGGTAATGAAGGAAATATGTGCCAAATAGCAGTGAAAGAGTTAAATAATATGAAAAATAATTGTAAGTAAAGGAGGGAACGATATAAAATTTAGGTGACGAGCTGAAAGGGAAACGCACTGCAAAGTAAAGACGATAAAAGGAGACGATGACATAACTAGGTGATGGTTCAGAATAAAGCCTTGTATATGAGTAATAAATGTGAATGGAACGGAGAGAAACATTAAACCTGGATGGCGATTTGAAAAAGCACTATCGTACATTATAGGGGAAGATGAAAAGAGAAAATAACTGACCTAGGTGACGGTTCAAAGAGTAAAGTCTTGTGTAATATGAATAACAAATGTGAATGAAAGTGATATTAAACAAGATGATGATTTTTTAAACAGCCACGTATCGCACATTACAGGAAAAGCTAAAAAATAGATAACAACATAACTAGGTGATTATCAAAAGAGTAAAAGTTTGCATAATATGAATAACAATCGTGCATAAAGGAGAGAAGTTCATTAAACTAGAAGTGGCGATTTTAAAAGAACACAGGTAAAAATTTGAAAGTAATCACGCACAAAATGAAGATTTATGTCGCATTCATGCCACGATTCAAATATACCTGTAAAGTAGGATGTGAAAAAAGTCGTATAGAAAATACCAAATACCACGGAATGAAGGTAACGGTTGTGAGTACTGCGTTGTATAATGGTGGGAGAATGAAGGTGAAATTATGAAAAGAAATCATATACGAGAGAGATAAATGTATAAAGGAGAATAAGGGTGAAATTATGAAAAGAAATTACACTAAAGAGAGAGAGAAATGTATAAATGTCACTAGTGAAGCATTGGTGTCTGGAATGGAGAACATATAATTGAAATAAGGTGACGATATTAAACCGTGTCTTTTAAAACCATGTAAAATAGAGAGAGAGAGAGAGAGAGAGAGAGAGAGAGAGAGAGAGAGAGAGAGAGAGAGAGAGGGAGAGAGAGAGAGAGAGAGAGAGAGAGATGAGAGAGAGAGAGAGAGAGAGAGAGAGAGAGAGAGAATGTCAAAAGTAAGCAAGCTTCAAAAAAGGTAACGAATTAATATCATGTTTTAAGGATTAGTGTTTGGCTTGGTGTATACATAGTCAGTCATAAAGAAAAAAATACCATTGAACTAAGGTGATTATTATAACTGGGTATGTCGAAAAGTGATGCAAAACCAGGGGGATAAAAAAAATATGAACAGAGAGAGAGAGAGAGAGAGAGAGAGAGAGAGAGAGAGAGAGAGAGAGAGAGAGAGAGAGAGAGAGAGAGAGAGAGAGAGAGAGAGAGAGAGAGAATGCACTTATGTCACGATTTAGAGATTAGTGTCTGGTATGGCGTAAAATAGATATTCACAAGGGAGAAAGTATAACTGAAGCTAAGATGAAGATTTGAAGCAGTGCGTAGTGTGTCAGAGAGTGAAGTGGATATAAAGCGTTAAGTGATGCGTTTAATTGGAGAACGTTTTAAACTCTTTTCCTATTCGACTTTTTTTTTTTTTTTTCTGAGCGACAAGTGAGGTTTTTTTTTTTGTACACTTGTATATCAGTCTTTTTCTAAATAAAATGAAATATCACCAACACTATTACTACTACTACTACTACTACTACTACTAATAATAATAATAATAATAATAATAATAATAATGATAAAAATACACATTACAACAAAGTGATTATTCGTTTTTGTTTATCGTAGTTTATATCAAGCAGTATAAATATAATAACAACAACAATAAACTCCACATAACCTAAAGTTTTCTATCTCTCTATCCCACATTGTATTGCTCACATCACGCAATGCACATTACCACAAGCAACCTCGTATCGTCGGGTCAACAAGTCCACTGCAGCTTGTCATTCCTTTGTGTTCCTTTGTGATGCAAGACACTGCAAAACTATTAAACGGACCTTGCTTTTTTTTCTTTATCAGCTCCCCTCGCTCTGTTTCCTTCCCTTCTCTTCCCTTCCCTTCCCTTCCCTGGCATTCCCCTCCCTTCTCTTCCCTTCGTCAATCTCTACTCCAGCAAGGTGCATCTCTGTTCCCTTCCCTTCACTTCCCTAGCCTCCCCTTTGTCAGTTTCTATTACAGCAAGGGGCGTTTCTGTTCCTTTCCCTTCCCTGCCCTTCCCTTCCCTACCCTTCCCTTTGTTAGCCTCTATTCCAGCACGGGGCGTCTCTGTTCCTCCCCTTCCCTTCCATTCCATTCCCTTACCTTACCTTCATCAGCCTCTAGCACGATGCGTCTTTTTTCCCTTCCCTTCCCTTCCCTTCTCTTCCCCTTCGTCAGCCTCTATTCCAGCCCAGTGCGTTGCCAGCGTTCCCTGCATGTGCTTTTTTAATGAACAAGCATTTTAGCGTTAACCTTTTCCGGGGCGTCAGTCAATCCATCTTCCTCCCCACCGGCCGTGACAGCTTGGCGGGCAACGGGAAATCTCTCGACCAGTTCACCTGCTGGCGTGGCGAGACTCCTCATTCATCACTGCCTCTTGCTCCTCCTGCTCATCATCATCATCATCATCAGCTTTAGTGGTGGTGGTGGTGGTGGTGGTGGTGGTTAATGGTGGATAGGTAATAGATGGAAATGTAAGTAGATATGGAGGTGATTGGTAAAAGAAAATAGGAGTAATAGTAAATGAATGAATATAAGTAAGTAAATAGTGATGATGATGATGGTGATGATGATAATGATAGTAATAATAATGATAATAATAATAATGATAATAATAATAATAATAATAATAATAATAATAATAATAATAATAATAATAATAATAATAATAATAATAATAATGATAATAATAATAATAATAAGAGGGAGAAAATAAGTAAAATAACAGATCAAAATAAAAGAACATAAATATAATGGAGAGATAAATATGACAGAATTATTACTACTACCACCACCACTACTACTACTACTACTACTACTACTACTACTACTACTACCACTACCACTACCACTACTACTCGTACTACATTTTTTCCCATCATTATTATTGTTATTATGATTACAAGTGTTGTTCTTTTTTATTATTATTCTTGCTTCACTATTACTGTCATCATCATCATCATCATCATCATCATCATCATCACCATCACCACCACCATCACCACCACCACCACCACCACAACCACCACTCCATTCTCCTCCACTAAGAGAAAGAAAATAATAAAATAATAATAAACAGCGAACTCATCAACAAAACTTATCTCTAAAACTTTTTAACAGCATATTTAATTTTCGATTTTTGGTGGAAATTACCCCATAAAAAAATAATAAAGCAAAAACTGAGATTTAACTTCAATTACAAAATATTGGCGATGGACTGGCGGCGAGTCACTGCGCAACACACGAGGAGACGGAATAACAAAATGCTGAAAAAGAAATAT
>NC_087168.1:800000-822500 GCF_035594125.1 Scylla paramamosain
GAGGCAATGACTATAATAATAAAAATAGTGTTTAAAGCAGAGACTGAGTAAATCTGAACCGAGGAGAAGGGACACAAGATGCCATGGATGCAAAAATGGTTCAAAAATAAGGATTAAAAATTATAAGGAAGTTGAATTAATTAGAAGACAAATGTACAAATAAATAAGAAACATTTGAAAAGCTTTATTGCAAAAAGTATAAAAAGTAGTTTAAGCTGTTTTTGTATATGAGAAAGGATGGGAAAATAATGAGAACAAATAAATATAAAAATGCTTAATTAGAAGATAGAGAAGTATAAATGCAAAAGCTGAGAGAAAGAACACAAACGCGATGGACGCAAAAAAATACAAAAAAATAAAATAAACAAAATAAATAAATAGATAAATAAATAAATAAAAAAAAATAAATAAATAAATAAAACAAATAAAACAAGGAATACAATTATGAGGAAGGGGAACTAATAGGAAAACAAATATACTAATAGACAAGATGAATATAAAAACACCATTTAACGCAAAAAATACAGTAAATCTGAAGGCAAGAAATCAGAGAAAGAAGAAAGCACGCGATGTCTGCAAAACAAACATAAGATAAGTAGCATAAGAGAGAAAGATGAAGGAGTAGAAGACAAAAGCACTATACCCAACGAATATATACTAAAAATCATGCACGTTTAAACCAATGATTGAGTAAATAAGACAAACGACACAAGACACAATGGAAGGAAAAGAAAAAAAAATGTGGAATGTAATTAAAAGGAGGTGAAGTAACAAGAGAAAAATACACTAAGAAACGCAATGAATGTTTAAAGCAAAGAGAGTAAATGTAAATGGCGCGAACGTAGCCGCAGGGAGGAAACAAGGACACGATGGACAGATTACAGGAAGGAGTAAATGGTGAAGAACAAACAGATGCGAAAAATAAGAAGAAATACATATGTAACTGACTCGAAATAAGGAATATGTTAAAGGGGGAGAATGAAGGAAGAAGGGAAGGGGAGATATGGGAAGGGAGGGGACTGAAAGGGAAGGGAGGGGATGGGAAGAGCGTGAGGTATTACAAAGGGCAGCAGAGAAGGGCGTGACTCATCCTACCTCAACACCAAGCAGCCGTCAGTAATTAGTGAGCTTTGTGTCTGACTGGTGATTGTATCTGTAGGGTGTGTGTGTGTGTGTGTGTGTGTGTGTAGGTGGGTGGGTGGGTGGGTGGGTGTGTGTGCAGGTGGGTGGGTGTCTGTGCGTGGGTGCAGATGTTGTCCTTGTCAGTAATATTCTCTCTCTCTCTCTCTCTCTCTCTCTCTCTCTCTTCTCTCTCTCTCTCTCTCTCTCTCTCTCTCTCTCTCTCTCTCTCTCTCTCTCTCGATGTGATAATGTGTGTTACAAAATTTTATTCAGACATTTCTCATTAAAAAAAAAAATCACCACCACCACCACCACCACCACCACCAGACTACACCGAACAACTAGCCAGCTCCCTTCATCACTGAACAACGCCCCCACCTGCCTTACATACACTAACTAGAAAAGGTGACAGACAGCAGCTTATCACATTGTAATCGCTTCCACCATCAAACTGCCATAATTCCCCGATTACAAAAAATAATTACTGAAACATAAATACTACAAAACACACGATTACACTCAGCATTTTTGTAACGGAGATTAACTGTCATGCGGAAATAATCAGTAGAGAATCTATTTAAGTATGTTATGCAGGTAGTATTAGTCTATTACGTTTATTAATACGTAGGAATAACGTAACAATTTGAGAGAGAGAGAGAGAGAGAGAGAGAGAGAGGAGAGAGAGAGAGAGAGAGAGAGAGAGAGAGAGAGCTGGGTTGGGTGGCGTCAATTGAGAGAGGGAGAGAGGACAGTGAGTCGTGTGAAGGGGAAAGAAACTGGCAATTGGCGGCACGGGAGGAAGGCGAGGGTGTGAAGGGAGACAGCGAGTGTGGAAAGGAAAGGAGAAGGAAGAAGTCGACCAGAGATGAGACGAATAGGTGAAGTCACTGGTGTGGGGAAATGCAAGATGTACTAGTATTAATTTAACTCTTTAATCTTTTCACTAGTAGACAAAAATCTCCAAAGCCGCATGAATGTATTTTTATTTATTCTCTAAATCTTTCAATAGTATGACATTTTTTTTTTTTTTCATAATCTCAAAATTTTTTTTAGACACAGTTTGTACTTGTTTCGTCAATAGTTAATCCTAGGAAGCACAATATTAGCTTCCTTTGTGTGTGTGTGTGTGTGTGTGTGTGTGTGTGTGTGTGTGTGTGTGTTGTGTGTGTGTGTGTGTGTGTGTGTGTGTGTGTGTGTGTGTGTGTGTGTGTGTGTGTGTGTGTGTGTGTGTGTTTTTCTTCTTCCTAAAGACGACTACAGTAGTGGAATTTTAACATGACAAGATCTTCCTTCCTCCTAGATAATAAATGCCTTGTCGGAATGTTACAGAAACTTAGTACAGTAGCTCCATCCATCGTCTCCCTGTGCACTAACACCTTGCAATGGTCGTCCTTTCGTAACATTCGAAGCAACGTGAAGAAAATTGCGTTCACAACAGAAAAAAAAATAAAAATTAAGGTTGTATTTTCTAGAGTACGGTTTAGGAGAGCCACGTATAGACCTGATGGTTCCTTGCGGCTTCCATAACTTTCTTAATAGACTGTAGTACGAACATATATATTAAATAAAAAAGTGTAGGTGATGAGAAAACTTGCACTGTGGTGAAAGGACAAAACTATAAAGAACAGAGTGCAAGAAAATAAGGGAAGCTGCAAGAAGCCATCAGGCCTACACGTGGCAGTTCCTGTATGAACTAAGGGTAAATTTTTCATATATGGCGAGACAGTGAAGCGGAGACAAGCAGGAGTCGGCGGAGGAAGTCAAGACAACTCGGTAACCTTGCGTCTTGGGACCATATTCTCAAACACTACTTCGCTGCACCTCCTCAACTTTCAAAAGGCTCTAGTTGAAGTTATACAAGTTTTTAAGAATATTTCTATGATTCTAGTGACAGATTAACAAGATTTCTACATTATGAATAGGAGAAACACTCTTGATAACCCGGCGAATCATCTCAGTGGTCTTTGAAAATACTCGTGGTGAGAGGGCAAGGCGTTTCTGAATACGAATCTTCAGACGAGGTGCGGAGAGACGCCTGCCTGTGTGGGTGGAAGGGATGGTGGGCGGTGGGCGGGAAGATGCGTGTTATTATAAGTGCCGGGATGAGGCAGGGACGTGGGCGAGGAAGGGAAGGGGTTAAAGGGTGTTGTGGGCGGCAGTGGGAGTAGTGGATGGGGTGCGTGGGTGAACAAAGCAGGATGGCCGATAGGGAAATGGTGGGGAAAGAGTTAAGGGTGGGGGGTGGAAGTTGTGGGAGGCTGGGGGGCAAAGCGTGGGTGTTGGTGGCATAAGAAAGAAATGGATGAGGGAGAAAATTAATGGATCATAAGGAAGGGTATTTGTGGTAGGGAGGGCGTTGTGAGGGAGGGGTGGTGAGAGATGGAGGGGATAGGGACATGAGGAAGTGGAGGCGTGAGGGAGGGAATACAAACAGAGGGGTGATTGTGAGAGAGGGAGAGGGCGAGGATGAGGTAGGGGAGGACGTGAGGAAGGGAATGTGAGAGAGGGGAAGGGTGAGTGAGATAAGGAGGGCGTGAGGGAGGAGATATGAGAGAGGGGACATGAGGGAAGAGGAAGTAAGGGAAGGGTTGTGAAGGAGAAAGGGGACATGATCTGAAGTGAGAGGTAGGAGGATAAGGGGGGGGGGATCCGAGTTTATGTCCCTTATTCTGCAACGCTTGGTTCTCTCATCAGGGCAGTTTTCAAAGGTTACAAAGATCGGTCAGGTTCTCATAAGTGTTAGTCCCTTTCCACGGAGCTTTCTTGAACATATGAAAAAGCCTTTGAAAATCACAGTAACTTCCACTACGACAGTTGAAAGTAGTCGAGGTAACTAAATCCTTGGTTCTCTCATTAGGGCAGTTTTCAAAGGTTACAGACAAGATCAATCAGGTTCTCATAGGTGTTAGCCCTTTCACGGTGAAGAGTCTTTCTTGAACCATCACTGGAAACTTGAAAAAAAGCCCTTGAAAATCACAGTAACTTAACTACGACAGTTAAAAGTAATCGAGATAAGAAACGCTTTTTTCACCTACCAGGGTAATTTTCAAAGGCCACAGAGATGATCAGTCAGATTTTCACGAGTGTTAGCCCTCTTGACGAAGCATAATCTTTTAATTGAACTTCCTCTAAAATAATAAAAAAAACTCCCTTCAAAATTCCAATAACTTCCACTACAGCAATTAAAAGTGGTACAAGACGCTGACACATCTGAAAAAACGGCACTGGGAGTTAATGGCAGAGAGATGTAGAAGGACAAGCGAAGGAGTTGGTTAGCATGAGTGAGTAAGAGAAGGAATGGAGGGGCGGGAAGGACACAGCGAACCAGGAACAGGAACAACACTTGAAACACTGAAACATTTAATAATACAGCCCAGGGACATTCTTATGATAGTGATGGAGAGAACGTAGAACAACAAGTGTGAATGTTGAGTAAGCTTGTGTAAGAAAAAGGAAGGCAGGAGCGGGAAGGACACAACGAGCCAGGAAGAGGAACAAGACTGAAACATACTGAAACATTTAAATACATGCCCTAAAAAATTATTGGCGAGAATATAGGCGAGAATATAGGACAAGAGAGGATGCTGGGTAGGCAAGAGTAAGAGAAGGGAGGCAGGAGCGGGAAGGACACAGGGACCCAGGAACACGAACAAGACTGAGTTATTTAGTTAGGGGGCCACGCTCACCCGCTCCGCCACATCAGTCATGCACACAAGGGATAACTTGTTGACATTTCGTGAACTGGAACTGGATCGGCGCCAGACTCCACAAGTATTGGCAAACCCGTTCAAGTGAGTTTCTTGTCAACTTTTCCTAAGATTAATGAAACTCTCTCTCTCTCTCTCTCTCTCTCTCTCTCTCTCTCTCTCTCTCTCTCTCTCTCTCTCTCTCTCTCTCTCTCTCTCTCTCTCCTGAGAAATACCATTCATTTCAGTCATACGCACTTTTAACAAACTTCACGTAGCGGTATCTGGCACGCGCGTCAAAAAAAAAAAAAAAAAGTGAATAAAAAGTTAAAAAATAAATAAATAAAGTTAAAAGACGCAGCTCAAGGCAAACCCCTTAAGTAAAAGTGTTGCCTTAAGTGGTAAAACTGCCTTAACTTCCTCATTTCCTCATCACACTCATCTGGGGACGGAAACTCGCTTCATTCATCACTTCACCTTCTAGATTATATTCACAAAGGTAAAGAAAATATTAATTCACTTCACTTATCAAAAGGTCATTACGAAGAACATGATTTCCAAGGCTAAAGCAGCATTTCTGTGTAAACTAGTAAGTCTATTCGCTTCATTCACTTTCTACTTTCTATTCACTAAAGTAGCAAAAGGAAAACATTACCATATTAGCTCAGTTCACTCAAAAAGATCATTACGAATATGACTTCCAAGAGTAAGGCAGCACTTCTTTTAAACTAATATGCAAACTCGCTCCATTCGCCACTAGACTTTCTTGATTACATTCACAAGGGTACTAAAAAGAAAAAAAAAAAATCAATTCACTTCACATACACAAAGGTCGTTGCGAAGGACATGACTTCCAAGTATGAAGCGGCAATTCTGTTAAACTAATAAGCGTACGTCACGTTTACTTTCATGCAAAGGTGAAATGTTAATTAGATTCTTCCGAGAAATCTTGACAGAACCAATAGGAAATGTTACGTAATTCTTAAACACATTAAACACAATTTTTTTTATTTACCTATTTATTTCATTTATCTATTTTTCTCATTACAAGGCAAAACTATTAATGTAGTTTTGTTAAGTAAAAACAACTTATTATTAATACTAAGCTTTTGAGCAACAGACCTAAATAACTACAATGCTCTTCGCCTTTTGTCTGCTAATAACACCATAACACTTATTCGAGCAATCCCAGGGTCTTACAAACAACGTGCATGCATTGAATGGTCTGAAATACTCAGTCACTATTATTGCTGTCAGTGTCTTTCGAAATTATACTCTAAACTTGCAGGAGACAATTTCATTCAGCTTGAAGAGACACCTTAGCAGACAAAGAATTATGTCACATACTGATTAGTTTGAGCTGCTCCGTCACTCCTATTGCTACAGTAGTGTCTCTCGAAATTATAATCTAAACTTACACCAAATCACTTATACGAGCTTGAGAAGAAGCCGGAGAGGTCGAATAAATAAGCCACATATTAAACAATTTAATAACTGAAGAACCTTATGCAGAAAATTTTAGGTCTTTAGTACGTATTTTAGCGTCTAATCGAGACCAATTTCAGAAGGTTGAATTGAATTTTTTTTTGAGGATTTCAAAGTTGTTTTCACGATTCTAGTGACAGTTCAACAAGGATTCCGCCTTACCAATGAGGAAAACACTCAAGAGAACGTGACTAATCATCCCTGTGGCCTTTAAAAACAATCCCGATGAGAGAAGGAAGGGTTTTCAAAATGTAAACCTTATTCATAAACTCCTAGAAGCGACTGTTGCTTGTAGACTGTGAGTGGAAGGGAAAGACTTGATAAAAACCTTTACATCTCTCGCCTCGCCTCGTCTGGTCGCGGATGATGTGTCTAGGAACCATATTCAGAAACGCTTTGCTCTCTCACCATAACTATTTTCAAAGGCCACAGAGATTACCTGCCGGGTTCTCAAAAGAGTGTTTCTCCTATTAATAATATGGAAATCTTGTTAACCTGTCTCTGGAACCATAAACACCCTTAAAAACGCGTAACTTCAACTAGAGCCTTTTGAAAGCAGTGGAAGTGCGGAGCAGAAGTGTTTCAGAATATGGTCTTGAGAATGAAGGAAGGGAAGGGAGGTGGAGGAGTGAAGGGCGTGGAGGCAAGATGACATCACACAACAGGACACAGACGCGAGGGTGACGCCGCGGAATGCCAAGTTGCCAAGTTGTCCTGAACAGAGACACAAGTTATCACAATCTGCATATACATGACGAGTGTGTGACAGCGAGACGGTCTGCTGCTGCTCATGATGGTGATGATGACGATGATGATGATAGTAGTAGTAGTAGTAGTAGTAGTAGTAGTAGTAGTAGTAGTAGTAGTAGCAGTAGTAGTAGTATTTGATGTTGCAGTAATTGTTGTCGTTGTTGTCGGTGTTGGTGGTGGTGGTGGTGGTGGTGGCGGTTTTGTTCTTGTTCTTCATGTTCTTATTCCCGTCCTTGTTCTTTTTCCTTTTTCTTCTTGGTGGTAGTGGTGGTGGTGGTGGTGGTTACTCCTGTTCTTCATGTTCTTAGTCTTGTCCTTGCTCTTCCTCTTCTTATGCTTTTTCTTCTTCCTAAAAGTGGCGATGGCGTTGGTGGTGGTGACGGTGGTGGTGGTGGTGGCGGCGCTGGTGTTGCAGGGATGATGGAGTGGCAGCGGGGAGTGGCGGCTATCCTGTTCACATCTGCCAGTTCGCGGCGAGAAAACACACTGGCGGGAATTGTTGGTGTAAGGATATGATGTATTAGAGTGGCGGTGACGTGTGTGTGTGTGTGTGTGTGTGTGTGTGTGTGTGTGTGTGTGTGTGTGTGTGTGTGTGTGTGTGTGTGTGGGATATGTCTTTAAAACGGCTCGGTATAAGTAGAATTATATTTACCTTAGTTTCTCTGGCAGGAAGAGGAGAAATGACTACAGCAGTGAGAGTAGTAGGTACTATTACTATTATTATTATTATTATTATTATTATTATTATTAATAGTAGTAGTAGTAGTAGTAGTAGTAGTAGTAGTAGTAGTAGTAGTAGTAGTAGTAGTAGTAGCAGCAGTAGTTGTTGTTATTGTTGTTGTTGTTGTTGTTGTTGTTGTTGTTGTTGCGGTTGTTAATGTTAGCAGCATAAAAATAGTAGTAGTAGTAGTAGTAGTAGTAGTAGTAGTAGTAGTAGTAGTAGTAGTAGTAGTAGTAGTAGTAGTAGTAGTAGTAGTAGTAGTAGTAGTAGTAGTAGTAGTAGTAGTAGTAATAATAATAATAATAATAATAATAATAATAATAATAATAATAATAATAATAATAATAATAATAATAATACAAATAAACAAAAACACAAAGAAACAAATAAAAAAATACATAAAAACAAGGCAAAAAAATTAAACAACTGTGGCATTGAACAAAAAAAAAAAAACATCATTATGAACACGAACCATCACATTAAATACCCACACACTTTTTACCGTCATCAATCAAGCTTTTAAAATTAATCACTGCATTTAAAAACACTCGTGATCTTTTGCGTCTGCCTTCCCTGGTAGATGCGACACATTCAGTATTGAGGTCACTAGTGCCGAGTCAGTAGGAAGCTCTTAAAGGAATCCTGGTTAAAATATATGGGAGTGTTAGGTTGAAATAAGTAGCTATGTTATATCAAGGGACTGCCACGTGTAGATCCGATGACTTTTTGTTTCTTCCGCTATTTTTACTAAGCTCCTAATGGAGAGCTTTAAAAGAGGGTTACGCAAATTCATGGGTGGGAAAGATCGGTGGTAAATGGTATGAATGTATGCTTTATAACTTCCAACCATTTGTACTACAGTCTTTTTAAAAATGCAACCTTAAAAGACAAAATTAACTTCTTTTGTGTGACTATGCAAACACTTTCATGCTCTTTCCTTACGTTCTTATGCTCTCGTGTCCTTCCCTGTCACGAACCAACGAATCGTGAGTCGCACAAACAATAAACAGTTAATGCCTGGTAACTGTGCCTCAGCCCGCACATCGAGGCTACGCAGCAGTGAACGGTGAAGGACGCAGGGAAAAATAAACGCATCATGATACTAATACATTCTCGCAGTCCTTGAAATTAGAGAGAAAAAAAAAAAAAAGAAAGAGAGTCAGATATCATGAAAAGTAAAGCGGTTATTCTTATCTCTCTATTTTTTTCTTTTTATCATCACTGTGCGAGGCTCTAGCAATAAATAATTTTGATACCATGAAATAAGGTAAAAAAAAAAAACGGATATTATGAAAAAGTAAAGCGATTATTCTTCTCTATATTTTTTTCTTATCAAAATGCGACACGTTAGCAACAAGTAATCCTCGTGGTTCCTGAAATAAAGAAGAAAAACCAGACATGAATACTGAAACACTAATTATTATTTTTTTTTATTATCATGAAAATGCAACACGCAAGCAGCAATTCTCGTCATCCTTGAAAAATAGGAAGAAAAATCAAACAAGTACTGAAATACCTATTAAATTTTTCTTTTTTTCTATTATCGAACTGCGACACATTAGCAGTAACTGATTCCCGCTATCCTTGAAATAAGAGGAAAACTCACACTCAACACTGAAATACTCTTATTTTTTGCCTTTTTATTATTTTTTTTTGTTAAGATACAATGCAATAATATAAGAAGGCATCCTCCTCCTCCTCCTCCTCCTCCTCCTCCTCCTCCTCCTCCTCCTCCTCCTCCTCCACTTCCTCCTCCTCCTCCTCCTTTTCTTTCTTTTCAATTTCACTTGCTGTTCATCTCTCTCCTTCTCTCACTCTCTCATTCACACACACACACACACACACACACACACACACACACACATACACACAGGTAACCGCCACAAGCATGCATCGTAGTACACTATACTATACACAGTCTTTCAACTTATACACTGATTTCATTATCTAATTCACTGCCTTTCCATTTCTCCTTACATCTCCATCTTAATATGTGCACTTTAAAAGACAGAGATTGAGAAAAGGAGTAAGAGAGAGAGAGAGAAACTGGGTATACTAGAGGCAAGGCAGAGGGTGAGAGAGATGAAGGAAGGGAGGTAAAAAAAAGAGTTGGTGGAGAGGAATGAAGGAAAGAAGGGATGAGAGCAAGGGAAGAGAGAGACAAAGGAAGATGATAGAGAAGGGGATGAAGGAAAATAGGAAGAAACGGAGGGAGAGAGAAAAAGGAGGGGAGGAAGGAAGGAGGAAAGGATAAAGGGGAAAAAGGAAAGGAGGCATGACAGATGAACAGAGAGAGAGAGAGAGAGAGAGAGAGAGAGAGAGAGAGAGAGAGAGAGAGAGAGAGAGAGAGAGAGAGAGAGAGAGAGAGAGAGAGAGAGAGAGAGAGAGAGAGAGAGAGAGAGAGAGAGAGAGAACGTGAACTAGCATCAAGAAATTTCACTCCTAATAAAGAAATACAATTGAAGTTTCACAGGATGCATTTTACTTTATATTACTACTACTACTACTACTACTACTACTACTACTACTACTACTACTACTACTACTACTACTACTACTACTACTACCATAATCATCATCGTCATCAGCAGCCTCCATCCATCAGGCATCAACTTACGAAGGAAAAGTTCTCATCCCAATAAGAAGTTTGATTCAGTTAATTATTTCTTACTTCTCTCAGACCTTGCCTTGCTCTTCATCCTTCTTAGCAGCCTCATTATCTCCTCCTCCTCCTCCTTTTCCTCCTATCTTCACTCTTCTCCTTCTCCTCCTCCTTCGTCTTTCCTCTCGTTCTTTTCTTTTTTTCATATTATTTTGTGTTAGTCTTTTCCTCCTTTTTCGTGTTTTTTTTTCTTCTTACTATTCACCACCTCCTCCTCCTCCTCTTCCTCTTCCTCCTCCTCTAATTTATCTTCATTTTCACCTCCTCCTTCTAACTTTCCGTATCTCAGTTTTTCACATACTCAAATACAAACTCTCTCTCTCTCTCTTTCTCTCTCTCTCTCTCTCTCTCTCTCTCTCTCTCTCTCTCTCTCTCTCTCTCTCTCTCTCATCCTTCCAGTCAAATACTAATACCTTGTAGAAAAAATCATCAGAACTATTTCCAACAACAACAACAACAACAACAACAACAATAACAACAACTACAACAACAACAACTACTACTACTATTTTCTTGTCCCTCTCTTCATCTGAATGAAAAAAAGTGACTATGGTGTCAGTTTCGCATAGGGTAACTTCAAGGGAAAACACACACACACACACACACACACACACACACACACACACACACACACACACACACACACACACACACACACACACACACACACACACACACCTGGACTCAATAGTTTGTCTCACACAGTCAACATGATCATTACGTGCCTTTATTGACCTCCTCTAATTGCACACACACACACACACACACACACACACACACACACACACACACACACACACACACACACACACCTAACCAATAAGAGAAAGTCTGTTAGTATTGAAAGGCCACCACCATTACCACCACTACCACCACCACTACCACAGCCACTACCACCACCACCACCACCACCACCACCACCACTACTTACTATGCAGCATCGCCTCCACCACCATCACTACTGCTATTACCATCATCAATACCACTATCCCTGCCACTACTATCCTATCCTGCCTGCAACTACAGTACTTTCCTTCTCCTTTCACTCAGAATTACACACACAAACACACACACACACACACACACACACATAACGAAAACAATTCAACAACAAAAAAGATTCCTCTACATGAAGAAAACTCTCTCTCTCTCTCTCTCTCTCTCTCTCTCTCTCTCTCTCTCTCTCTCTCTCTCTCTCTCTCTCTCTCTCTCTCTCTCTCTCTCTCTCTCTCTCTGTTACATAAGCAGCCTAGTTCAGACCTGAATATTTCTTAGTTTCGTTTGGTCTTCATTTGTATTCCTTTGTATTCTCCTCTCCTCTCCTTTCTCTACCACCTGCAACCCACCACAACTATCTCTCTCCTTCCCTTCCCTTTCCTTGCTCTATTTTCCCCCGTCCCCTTCTCTTCTCTCCCCTCTCTACCACCACCACCATCACCAGCGAGGCGCCCCTCAGCAGCCTTGAGATGGCTCGGGTATGCGTGGAGGTGTCCGCTGCTTATGCCTCGCCCCTTGTGGACTCCCAGTGCCTGAGCCAACTCCAGATGAGGCCAAAGCGATTCTGACACCTTCGAGTAAGTGCCCTGTTCTCGTTCTGCCCAGGTGCGGGAGTGTGACAGTACAAACATGATTCCCGGGAGTAAACACAGCATTTCATTCGCTTCATTGGCCTGCTATGTAAAGAACAGGAGCAATGTTGTTTTGATATGAAATGTCACTCTTCGCGTTAATGACTGAAATTTTTCCTTCTTACGTCTGTGTTCTTTAGTAGTTCTTTCATCGAGGCAAATTTTCAGAGGCTACAGAAGTTCAGTTATGTAAAAAATGGGAACAATGTTGTTTTAAAATTTATATGAAAGGTGATTATGCGTGTTAATAATGAAAATTCTTTATTACCTAAGCATGTATTCTTAAACGCTTAACTTTGCCCTCCCATCAGACAATCTTTAGAGGCTACACATGTTCAGTAAACAAATCACTTCAATGACCTGTTATATGAAAAAAGAAGTAAATATAAAGAGCAATATTTCAAAAATTAGATTAAACCTATTTTTTTCTTGCTAACAATGTATTCTTAAACGCTTTATTCTTCCATTAGGATAATTCATAAAAGATACAGATGATTATTTCTTTATCTCTCTTAATGATGCAGAACTCTTGTTAAACTATCACCACAACCATGAAATCACTTTTAAAAACCTTCATAAATGTCACTAAAACCTGTTAAAAAGCAGTAAGGATAACACGCCGAAACGTTTAACAATGCGTTCGTTAGTGTAACAATGTGTCCACGAATCTGGAGACACGATATGACTCAGCTATTATATAAAACATGAGGGAGAGGTCACTAAATATCATGGGAAACCTCTTTCTCGTTTTAATGGCTTTACGACTTACTTCAACGACTTATCCTACGTTTACTTTGCGCAGATAACGTACATGATTCATTCACTGCACAAAACATGACAGACTTATCACTAAAAATCACACCAAGCTTTGTTCTCCATTTTAACAACTTTCTACATAACTTACTTTCACAACTTATGTTTACTTAGCGTTGACAAACAATGTATCGCAATCGTAAACGGCAGTCTTTCACCCGATGCTGCGGCGCCAAACTATCAAACAGTCTTTCACCCACTTACACCAAAACAAGATTGATGTCACTGTGAACATAACACGGAATATGATTCCACGCGTTAAAAAGAAAAAAAAATCCTCTTACTTAGCGTGAAATAAATAGATAGATAGATAAGTAAATAAATAAATAAGTAAATAAATGCATCATGGCAGTGAACAGCAGACTCACTTCACCCACTTACGTAAAGATGAGATCGATGTCGCTGTACACATAATACGAAACCTGATTCTTCGTGTTACCAATGACAGTTTTCTTACGGAGCGTGACAAAGCAATGTTCCCCGGCAGTAAACACCACAGACTTCATGGACACGTTAAAGATTACACCCAACCTGATTCTGAGTGTTGGCAATGATCGGCTGTCTGACTTAATTTCAGCGGGACAGAAAACACCCGATTTGGTTCATTATAATTATATTGACAATGATAGTTTTCTTGCCGAGCGTGACGAAATAAACAGGTACCACAACATTACACACTCAGTTTGGTTTTTGCTACTTATATGGAAATAATGCCAACGTCGTTTGAAAATTTTACGAAACCTGAGTCTCCGTCTTTACAATGACAGTTTTCTTACCGAGCGTGACAAATAAAGCACCACAAAAGTAGATACCGGATTTGATTCAGCCACTAATATAAAGACCATGCCAATGTGGTTTAAAAAGTTATGGAAAACCTGATTCTCCTTGTTAACAGTGACAATTCTCTTGCTGAGCGTAAGAAACAAATGATTACAAAAGCAGACACACGATTTGATTCACCCACTTGTACTAATAAGACCAATGTCACTTCAAACATAATATAAAACCTGAGTCTCTGTGTTAAAAGTGACTATTTCTCTACCATAAATTTGAGCATAATAATTTCACAAACAAAATCAGCAATGGCTTTCGGCAGGTGTCTTGTTCCCGACGATTCTGCCCTGAAGTTACAATATTTTTATCTTATTTTTTTTTCCGGGTGAGGATGCAGCCAACGTTATCTCAATTAAAAACAGTGTTGGCTACAAAACCTGAGTCTTCGTGTTTAACAATCAGAAGTGGCTTGCTTAATGTGGCAAAACGGTGGTCCCAGAGGGCCTTAAACACGTGATTTGACTCAGCCACTGGATAAAGCATGAAATTAACGTTGTTTTGAATATCATATGAAACTTATCTTCCTGAATGATTGAAAGTTATCTTAGGGAACGAGAAAACACAGGTTCCGGAGGGCAGAAAACATGAAATACGACTTAGCAATTATGTTAAACAAGAGACTGTTGTTGATTTAAATATTGTACTAAAACTTATCATGTTAATAATGATTGACAGCTGTCTTAGAGCGCGAGAAAATAATGGTTAGTGTGGCGTTAAATTTGAATACATTTTCCCGCTTGAGTAAAAATGAAGACCAACGCAGCTTTGATAATTATACGAAACCTGATTCTCTGTGTTAACAATGATAATTACTTGACACTTAGAGTGACAAGACAGTTCTTTCGTGCTCTAATAAATAAAAGATTTTACTTACCTTCTTATATAAAAAAAAAAAAAAAAAAAATTGACCAATATCGCTGCCAAAAATAATATGACTGTTAACGGTGCCTGACATCTCTCTCTTAGTGACAAAACTCCCTTAGTGACAAACACAGTGTGCGTGTACCAGTAAAAACACTTCATATAAAAAAATATAAAAAAAATAAATAAATAGATAAAAATCAATCAGAAAGCTGACACACTCTTAACAACAATGATCAGTAATTTATATAAACTACAACAACAAAAACAAAATTTCGTGCGCCAGTAAACCCAAAACCTCATTGACTCCATTATATAAGAACAAAAACGAGCATAACTTTAATACCAAACTTGACTCCTGTGTAACGAAGGCCCGTATTCTGAAACGCTTTGCTCTCTCATCACGGACTATCTTCAGAGGCCACACAGATGATTAGCCGGGTTCTCAAGTGTGTTTCTACCATTAATAATATAGAATTCTTGTTAATCTGTCACTAGAATCGTAATAGCAACCTTAAAAAACTCGTGTAACTTTAACTAAAACCTATGGAAAGTTGTGGAGGTGCAGCGCAGACGTGTTTCAGAATATGGTCCTAATGTCTGATGTATTTATTCGGTGGGGACAGGACAGTTAGTATGTATATGTGGGTCATGGGTACAGCAGAGTCGGTCCACGACAGTACCCAGGAGTTCCGCTGATTGCATACGTATTGAAGCCTTGAAATGACGGACGCACCATCTCTGGAATTTGCGTCCTACGAAGGTGAAGGTGGTTGGGGACAATTTGCGATGGTGTAACGTGTGTGTGTGTGTGTGTGTGTGTGTGTGTGTGTGTGTGTGTGTGTGTGAAGTGTGTGTGTGTGTGTGTGTGTGTGTGTGTGTGTGTGTGTGTGTGTGTGTGTGTGTGTGTGATAACATGACAGGGATGGAGAATATGGCGAAGAAAGAAAGAAAGAACAAAAAAGAAAGCAAATAACAAAACAAAAAACACCACCACCACCACCACCACCACCACCACCACCAACAACAACAACAACAACAACAACAACAACAACAACAACAACGAAATAAAAAAAAAACCGCAAAAGACCAACAGACGGTCACTGTTCTTCTCCTAAATCTATTAACAGTGGTGTTCCTCAGGGTTCTGTCCTGTCACCCACTCTCTTCTCAATATTCATTTAATGATCTTCTAAACCAAACTTCTTGTCCTATCCAATCCTACGCTGATGATACCACCCTGCACTTTTCCACGTCTTTTCATAGACGTCCAACCCTTCAGGAGGTAAACATTTTCACGCAGGGAAGCCACAGAACGCCTTGACTTCTGATTTTTCTAGAATTTCTGATTGGGGCAGAGCAAATTTGGTATTGTTTCAATGCCTCAAAAACTCAATTCCTCCATCTATCAAATCGACACAACCTTCCAGACAACTATCCCCTCTTCTTCAATGACACTCAACTGTCCCCCTCTTCTACACTGAACATCCTTGGGTCTGTCCTTTACTTATAATCTGAACTGGAAAACTTCACATCTCATCTCTAGCTAAAACAGCTTCTATCGAAGTTAGGTGTTCTGAGACGTCTCCGCCAGTTTTTCTCACCCCCGCCAGCTGCTGACTCTGTACAAGGGCCTTATCCGTCCATGTATGGAGTATGCTTCACATGTCTGGAGGGGCTTTGCACTCATACTGCTCTTCTAGACAGGGGTGGAATAAAAAGCTTTTCGTCTCATCAACTTCTCTCCTCTAACTGACTGTCTTCAGCCTCTCTCTCACCGCCGCAATGTTGCATCTCTAGCTGTCTTCTACCGCTATTTTCATGCTAACTGCTCTTCTGATCTTGCTAACTGCATGCATCCCTTCCTCCCGCGGCCTCGCTGCATAAGACTTTCTTTCTTTCCCTCACCCCTATTCTGTCCACCTCTCTAACGCAAGAGTTAACCAGCACTCTCAATCATTCATCCCTTTCTCTGGTAAACTCTGGAACTCCCTGCCTGCTTCTGTATTTCCACTTCCTATGACTTGAATTCCTTCAAGAGGGAGGTTTCAAGACACTTATTCATGAATTTTTGACCACTGCTTTGACCCTTTTATGGGACTGGCATTTCAGTGGGCATTTTTTTTATTGGATTTTTGTTGCCCTTGGCCAGTGTCCTTCCTAAATAAAAAAAAAAAAAAAAAAAAAAAAAAAAAAAAACTGGAACAAGACACTGACACTTGAAATGAGAGAGAGAGAAAAAAAAAAGAAGTTATCCCGACCAGCGCTGCGTATGTACAAGTTGGAAGCCTCGCAGGAAGTAACGGTGACGAGAGCAGCGGGTGATGGATGGAGGAGGTCGAGGAATTAGGTGCTGTGCTATAGGGCCGTGATGGATGAGACGCTGATTTATTGGTGTTACAAGCGACCCTGATGGATGATGGCTGGTTGATAAAGCCTGGAAAACGCGAGACCGATGCGCCATTATGCCAGGCTGAAGAGTGGCGACGGGAGCCTGACATGAGAACTTACTGCCGACCGACCACTGACCGCCAGGAAGGAGCAAGTCAGCCAACCAGTCAGCCAGCCAGCCAGCCAGCCCGCCGAGACCACTACACACCACCAGATGAGCCGCCCTCTATCCACGAGTAGGAACATATGAGCATGGAAAAAATCAGGGAAGCTACATGAAACCCCCTTTCTTCCTCATCCATAAAACTGTCTATTGTTTTAAAGCTCTCTAATGACTGAGGCTCATCTATCGTAAAGCCATCACTCTAGGCAGAACTTGACAAGCATCACCAGAAAGTCACTAAAATCTCACTGCTGTGGCCCGTGCTACTTTAAGCAGCGACCTGTATGACGCCACTTCAAGCTTGCGTGACTAAAGCGGCTCGATGTGGATCAAGCGTAACACAGTTCAGTCTTGGCTGGTGAGCGTGTTCCTCGAAGGAGTCTTGTACGCTGCCGACGATCAGATTAGTAAAATAATTTACTAAAGTGGTGACCAAGAAGGAACTTGCATCTACATATTTTCCAAGGGTTATTACAGTCATCAGGTCATGTAGTTAGCAATGCTTCTCGCTATCTTTCCTGGAACTGCCTTTTGAAGTGAGATGATCAGCTTAAAGCGGTGACCACATGTGAAAAATACAGTGACTAGCCATTCACTCAGTATCACAGTTTCAAGTCCCCATGATACGCAATGTATCTTTCACGAGGGGCGACCTGTTTCTCGGAGCTCTCTTTCGCCCTGTCGATGACCGCTTCGCTGGCCACTCATAAAAAGAAGTGCTTTACTGCCCACTCGTAAAGAAGCTGAGTGATGCAACAAGGGGGCCAGGCGAGCTGGGCTGAGGTGAGGCGAGGTGGTTAAGCGAGATAAAAAGTTAACTCCTGCTTCACTTCCTCTATATGGCAGCTCTGATAACACGGTGGAGGCAATGTTCACTTAATAAGGGAGCTGAGTGAGTACCCTCGACTGTTTTGGCGTTTGGGTGACAGACGGTCATTGGCTTCCCTCCTCCCCGGCTCTTGCCAACCTTCCCAGAACCAAGAATGTCAGGAGAGGGTTTTGTAAGCTGTGTGTATACTAGAAACTCGCTTGAAACCCTACCTGGTGTCATATCTAACCTCTCGATTAAGTATTTGGTTCATATCTAAAAGGAAATAAATGGAGATACAAGTAGTAGGTTCTCAAATACAACAGGGGGTGACCAGAAGAGATTCTCAGTCAGTCAGATCTTCGTGCAGAGTCAATAGGAAAGTTTTTAAACATATCAAATTTATGGAGAGAGACGACAGATGGATATAAGTATGCATGTTTTATAAAGAGACTGCCATGTGTAGACTTACCAGCTTCTTGCAACTTCGTTATTTTTCATTTATTTATTTATTTATTATTTTTTTCTGGCACCAGTTTCATGTCACTATTTCATATCATTCCCTCCTACTGGCTACCGTCCATTTCCCTGAGCATTTAATGAAGGATGGTGCTTAAGCTGTGAAGTTATAGTCTCTGTACACTGTATAAATAAACCCAGTCGAAAGATGAAACCTATCATCTCCCAGTCGACTGAAGGAACCTGTCATCTCCCCATGGTCCGTGTGAAGTGTGAAGTGCGGTAGCGTTTGTCTGTTTGGTTGCACATTCATGGCACATACCGTCAAGATGCAGCTCCTTGTAATGCCTCAGTCTGCCACTGGTTCATACTTTGCATCTTACCTGTGGAAAGAAAAGACAGCAACGTTAATGACGGTAGCACACATACTTAAGTAAATAGATAGATAAATACATATATAGATAGATAGATAGATATAGATAGACAAATGCATAGATAGATAGGTCGATACACACAGACACACACGTATGTAGGTAGATAAATACATATAGAGATAAACAGATAGGTTGACAGATGTAGATAAATAGAGAAGTACATAGACAAATAGATAGACAGATAGAGATAAACATGTATAAACAAATAAATAGTTGAACAAACATTGATAAAATATAGATAGACACATACATAAATGGATGGATAGATAGATGAATAAACAGACTGATCAAAACATATTTCATTGACCAAAACCTCGTAAAAACAATAAATTCACACAACCTGAACCAGTAAAGCAACAGTATTTATGATCCGGTACAACGCATTGAAACGAAAGTAGATCCAGAATGAATAGGATATAAACTAGAGAATATTTTTTATACCTTGACTTGCACAACTGTTTTCTTTCATAACACACACACACACAAAAAAAAAAAAACTCCTACGTGTAACACAATACAAAGCACAACACAATAAAAAACACAGCAATACAAACGAAAAAAACAACACACCTTAACACATTCACTCGCAACCACTGTCCCGTCCCTCCCTCCAGTTCATTTCCATCCCGACCGAAGAAAAAATTACACGTATTCCAGCGGCGTATCTTTAAACACAGGAAGAAGAAGAATCTAATATAAGGCGCAGCGTTGGGGCCAGCATCCCCCCGTGGCGTCCTTTGTGCCGCGTGCCGCCGTCCACTCCCCGCCGCGCCCTTGTGAGCAGCAAACGTTGGGTACGGCGAGGAAAACACGAGGGAAGGAGCAGCAGGAAGGAACCACGACCCCTCCCCTCATCTCCCCCAACCCGCGGCTGCCTCACAATACCGTCGTAATTTCCTCACCTCCGCTGCTGTGTTGACAAGCTCCCACGCACCCCCGGGCACTCCCACACAGCCCCGCACTCCCATCCACCCCTACGTACCTCCAGACACTCCTATGCACCCCCACACACACCACTTCTGACCCTACACACACCCACGCACCCCAAACACACCCACACGCAGCCCTACACCCACCTACCCACACACACACGCACCTCCACGCACACTCATCCATCCTTCACACACCCACGCACCTCCACACATCCCTACACACACTCTCACACCCCTTACGCAACCACCACACCCACGCAACGCAGTATCAGCAACACCCACACACCTCATTCATCACAATGCCCGCTGGATACGCAGAGAACAGCCACGACACAGGGTTCCTTCAGGCTATTTCCTTCAGGGTACGGCCTCCTGCCTCGCCTGAATCCTGAACCCTGAACCCCTAAGGCCCTGAACTGAACACCGCCAAGACCTGGATTTTTATTTATTTATTTATTTATTTATCTATTTTTATTTATTTTTTGCAGTGGATTTATTCATGTATATTTTTTTATTATACTCTTCTGTTGCCCTTGGCCAGTGCCCCAACTTACATCGAAAAAACGGCTACTTCCTTCCTTCAGGGGTACGGTTCCTATCTCGCATGAACTCTGAACTCTTGAAGCCCTGAAGCCCTGAAGCCCTTCCTCCCTGCCACGCCGCACCACCTCCCGTTCTTACGCCAGATTGGTTCCCGTGTTGAAGAAAGGTTCCTTATTTTCTTGGTTCCTAGGCCGGGTTATAATTACCCGGTTTCCCAGTAATGTGTGTGTTTGAATTTAATTTGATGTTTGAATTGCTATCATCATTTATTTGTTCGTTAGGTTTATTGGTAATGTTTAAATTGAAAGGGAATATGTGAATAGGTGTGTTTTGTAGGGGGGAGAGAGAGAGAGAGAGAGAGAGAGAGAGAGAGAGAGAGAGAGAGAGAGAGAGAGAGAGAGAGAGAGAGAGAGAGAGAGAGAGAGAGAGAGAGAGAGAGAGAGAGAGAGTTATCGTGTATAGAAAATAAAGTCAATGGAGAGAGAGAGAGAGAGAGAGAGAGAGAGAGAGAGGAGAGAGAGGAGAGAGGAGAGAGAGAGAGAGAGAGAGAGAGAGAGAGAGAGTTATCGTGTATAGAAAATAAAGTCAATGGAGAGAGAGAGAGAGAGAGAGAGAGAGAGAGAGAGAGAGAGAGAGAGAGGAGAGAGAGAGAGAGAGAGAGAGAGAGAGAGAGAGAGAGAGAGAGAGTTATCGTGTATAGAAAATAGTCAATGGAGAGAGAGAGAGAGAGAGAGAGAGAGAGAGAGGAGAGAGAGAGAGAGAGAGAGGAGAGAGAGAGAGGAGAGAGAGAGAGGAGAGAGAGAGAGAGGAGAGAGAGAGAGAGAGAGAGGAAAAAAAAAAAAAACACTCATGAGGTCCCACCGAGACTCGAACTCGGATTGTTGGATTCAGAGTCCAAAGTGCTAACCATTACACCATGGGACCCGCCGAAAGCTTCACTTTGGCAGGCTTTCTTTATTTATTTTCTTTCCTCTATTTGCCCTGCCTTTCTTTTCCTATCTGTCTATATGTATACCTATTTACCTATAAGCCTATCTGTTTATTTATCTATTTATCTATTTACAAGTACTTATCGCTAGTTATTTATCAATTATCCATCTATATACGTCTCCCCCTCTCTTTCTACCTATTTACGAGTATATACCTATCACTACCTATTTATCTACCATTTATCCAAGTCTAACCTCTCACCAGCCCAGTATATATAAATTCCCATGACATATGTGTTCACAAGAGACAAGTGCATGCTAGCTGCCACTGTTGCACTGAGCCTGTCTCGAGTGGGGGGCGAGCATCACACGCACTCTGCCTTGCTCGTACTGTCTGGCGGGTCGTCTTCCCACGCCGGGCGCTCTGAACACTTGCGCCTGGGGTAAGCATGCACGCTAAGTACTTGAGTGGCGCGACCATTCCCAACGCTCACCACTCAGCTGCTCCACGCGACGAAGGTATTGCAATGTGGAATCCTGAATAAATGACACAACTTCAGATAGAGAGATGGGGGGAAAGATAGGTAGATAGATAGCTAGATAGATAGATAAATAGATAAATAGATAAATAGACAGACAGACAGACAGATAGATGAACATATATAGATAGACAGTACCCTACCTCTTCCTTTTTTTCTTGTTTCCCATGTCTTAAACCGTTTTGAAAGAGGGCTGTCAAGACACATTCGGAACTAAAACTGTGTATTTATTTATTTATTTATTTATTTTTACTTTACTTTTGGAGCGGCAAGTTTAGTCTCTCTCTCTCTCTCTCTCTCTCTCTCTCTCTCTCTCTCTCTCTCTCTCTCTCTCTCTCTCTCTCTCTCTCTCTCTCTCTCTCTGTTATTTATGCGTCACACAATAAATACAATAATCGTAGCAATGAAATGACAATTAAATTACAAAAAAACTGGTCGTGTTCTTTAGCTAAAAAAAAAATATTACTGGCTTGTATAATTTATTTCAAAGCTGCTCTCTCTCTCTCTCTCTCTCTCTCTCTCTCTCTCTCTCTCTCTCTCTCTCTCTCTCTCTCTCTCTCTCTCTCTCTGAACTGATTTCCTTAACACGTAAATAACTGAGTATGGAAAAAGAAGGTACCATCCATGTACACAAGAGTAGGATGTACACCAAACTACCAATAAGTGTACATTTCATCATTCACTGTCGTTACTAAGCCAGGAGGAGGAGGAGGAGGAGGAGGAGGAGGAGGCGCTGCAGG
>NC_087168.1:825000-835000 GCF_035594125.1 Scylla paramamosain
CAAGCATTCTGGATTATTAATATGAAAGAGAAATCACGGTGATCATATTCTTGGTCACTGTGGCCGGTGAAAAAAAAAAGAAAGAAGAAGAATACGAACATATGCACAAATTATATGCATTCATATTTTATCTTACTTATTCTGTTCACTTATTTACTCACATCAAAAGACACTTCATAACCTCTCGTGTGCTTGTGTGAACAGAACAGCGTGCTAATGTTCCTAATTCTTCGTTTATTAATATTATTATTATTATTATTATTATTAGTAGTAGTAGTAGTAGTAGTAGTAGTAGTAGTAGTAGTAGTAGTAGTAGTAGTAGTAGTAGTAGTATTAGTAGTAGTAGTAGTTGTAGTAGTAGTAGAAATAGTATGGACTGTAGTATTGTTTAAGTAAAGCTATTATGAAAGTGTCTTCTTCTGATTATATGAACATGAATCGGTCTGTTGACTACGTATATTATAAAGCTGTGATCAATAAAATACTAATATACTACTACTACTACTACTACTACTACTACTACTACTAGTGTGAGTGTGTGTGTGTGTGTGTGTTCTGGCTTGTGGCGTCTAGCTGGCGGGGTCATACGGCACAGGTGAGTCAAGGGAAAGAGCAATGAATGTAAAAATGAGAGCCATGGCTGTTGCTACCTGAGTGCTTCCATTACGGCGCCTGCAGGAGTGGCGTGCGTGTGAGGGCCGCTGGAAGGACGCCCACTCCTTCTCCTCCTCCTTCTCCAACGGTACAACGATCAGGTTACAAGAAATTTAATCCTCCCGCCCTAATGACCACCCACTCGCCTTTAAACACCAAAATACTCGCTTGTCTCCATAATGTAAAGCACTGAAAACGTATGTACAATGAATTTTTCTCATTCTTTTTGCTATACCTGCGTTGGTCCCTCCGCTAACCGCCTCCCTCCCTCCCCAACTATCTCACTCTCCCGCCTCCCTCCCGCCCACAAGTCACTCTCCCGCCTCCCTCCCGCCTCCCTCCCGCTGTCTGGGCATCAAGAGCGTCAGGGGCGAGGGGGCCTGTGATTGGGTTACATAAATCTCGTAGCTAAGATGACTGGTCGCTTGAATCTGCACATCTCGGGCCAACCAGAGAGGAGAGAAGCAGGCACCGCCTCCTGGTGAAGCCGCAGCCCGCTGATCAGTAAAAGGCAACCCTGACGCTAAACACTGTGATTCGATGACTTGTGGAATGTTAAACTGCCAGCGATGCAAAATACGCGACGCTAAAAACAAGCTGGCAATTACCGCATTCCTCGCCACAGCGGGACGCGGCGCCGCTGCTCACACGAGGGTACGTGCACTGTGGGACTGACTGCAGGGCTTAACGAAATGGAAAGTAGGAAGAACGTTGCTGGAAGGAAAAAAAAAAAAAAAACGACAGAGAAAGAGGAAAATAAGAGCTAACAGACTTCGGACACTAAAATACAGAGCGGAAATAGTGATGCTAAGCATTCTAGGATTATTAAACAAAAGTGACGCAACAGAAACTGAAGGAAATACAGGGAAACACTATAGAACAAAAGCAAATAGCTAATAAATGCTAAGCACATGAATACAGAAACAACACAGCTAAACACTCTGGGATTTGAAAGCTTAACCACGAAAAAAATATTGGATAAATCACGGCAATACGAAAATATAACAGCTAACAAACACATACAATACTTGAAGACAGAAAAGAAAAATAAATAGATGATTAGAACCCGTTGTAAATGTATTCCCCCCACTCCCCCCCCCCCACACACACACACTTAATGTAGGTACTGTGGATCTGAACTTTTAACCTTTTCAAGTACTAATGACACCAAGGCTTTTATTCTGGAAACCTCGCCTTCTCCCTCGACTTGTTTACATATTTTGCAGTAGAAGTTAGTGGGAGTTTCAAGTGCGTTTCCCTAACTGTAGTGACGGTTGAAGTTAATAAGGATTCTACATCACCAGCAAGAAAAAATAACAATGATAATAAGAATAACAAAAAATTGAATAGATAAAAAAATCATACCACAGGAACACAGGTAATGAAGGATTAGAACTACATGTTAGTCACCTGTACTTAATTAAACCTCTGAGTGATACTGACAGCACAACACTCCCTACTTCATATGACCGTCATCTCACGGTTTGACGGTCAAATAAATGAACTATGTGTATCAAAAGACTCCAGCTACTCTATCACTTTGTTCTGCTGTCAGTGGTGTCTTGGAAGTTCAATTTAAACTTGCGCCAAACTATTTTATCAGTTTTAGGGGAAGGCATAGTAGTAAAAGTAGTGAAAGCAGTAAGTTTCTCTTTTAGTAGTAGTAGTAGTAGTAGTAGTAGTAGTAGTAGTAGTAGTAGTAGTAGTAGTAGTAGTAGTAGTAGTAGTAGTAGTAGTAGTAGTAGTAGCAGTAAAAGTAATAGAAAGATGAACGAGGATGACCTACCGCACCAGAAGTACCCGAACAAAATTGTAACTAATGATGATGAATTACAAGGTGAATCGTTCCTCTCGGTGACTGGTGGACACGACGGGACAAGAGAGTGCAAGGCGAGGCAGGACGAGGGGAGGTGTTGTAAGGCAAGGCTGGCTACACGCAGCGACCAGCACAGCGCTCCAATGCTCTCCTCTGAGTGACCTGTGAATTATGGCGACACGGAAGCTGGTGAATAACTGGCGGTGGGGAGGGAGGGGAGTGGTGTTAGCAGTACTGGTACACCTGCTGCGTGCTGCTACCGGCTTTTTGTATTGCTACCAGTGTTGTTCATGGTTACTGCTACTGCAGCTGCTAGTACTACTGTTGCTACCACTACACCTATACTTCTTCAAACCAACAACAACAGCAATATCAACACCACCACCAATAACAACAGCAAAATCAGCAACAATGACGACGACAACAGCAACAAAAAAAAAAAAGGACAACGACATTGAGAACAACAAAAACTTCATTAACAACATCAGCAGTAGTAATACCATCGAATTATTAAAACATACTGCAACAACAATATGTTATGCATGAACAAGCTGCAAAACACGAACATCATTCCATATCCCCATTCCCGTTACGCAATCAGCACGTACTAAAAGATTCTGCTATAACACCAACACCTTGCAGCGGAGGACGGGACCGCCGCGCCCGCAAGACAACACAGAACCACAAAGCATCTTTAAAAAGGCGGAAATATTGATAAGTTGGTGGCAAATCCATCTACATATAAATTGTAACTTTAATGCAAGAGCAAACTCCCCTCCCTGCAGGCCGGAGTGTCGCAGCCCACCCCCACCCTGCCAGGCCCGTCCCCCTTCCTTCCCCCCGCCCAGACACCACACAGCCTCTGCAATGCCCGGGGCGGGGACACTTGCCAAAAGATGGATGCAGCTCATTCCCTTCTTGGTGAAGGACGACAAAATCAAGACCTTTAAAAAGATTGGTTTAAACATGGAAAACTTGTAGTTTATTCTCTTTATTTTCTCTTACTAGAAAATAAAAGATAAATAATTCAGTCTGTTTACAATTATATGAATCAATGGAAAGATATATGCTATTCTCTCTCTTTTATCGTACTGAAAGATGAAGTAAAATTACAATTCCTTTAAATATTGACTTAAGGATCAAGAAGTTTGACACATCTACTGCTTCTTTCTTCAGTGAAAAAGATTGCCTGATTCACATCTTTAAAATGGCTTAAAAATCGAAGAAAACATGCAAGTGCTTCTCTCTTTAGCGGCAGAGGATAAAAAAGACATTTCCTTTTCTTAAGAAGAGTACAAGCATCGCCACTCTTAGGTACAAAGGTAAGAAAAATTCACATCCGTAAAAATATATTTAAGAACGAGATTTTCATATCACGATATTTTTTTTACGGTACATCAACTCACGAATTATATTTTCAAATATTTTATATTTGGTATAGAGCAGGGCAGCAAACATTTTTTTTTCTAGTGCAAGACATTAATATAACAGAATAAAAAAATAAATAAAAAAATTCTGGATACAATTATATACCTTACAATAAAGTTTGCAAGCTTTCGTTCTTTCCTTCAATTCTAAGTCCACATCGTATCAGATCCTCCGCAGAAGTCCTCCGACAGGCGAGAGAACATGAACATGAACACAAACACACCATGAAGCACGTACGAATAACAAGACGCCCTTCCTTCCTGTACCTCTCCTCCCTCTCCCCCTCCCCTTACCACCGTTACATTGCCGACACCTGCCTGGCTCATCTTATCGCATATTTCACCATTCTTCACGACCTGACAAGGCTGCGGGGGCCCTTGCTTGGCCATAACTCACCCCCACCTCCACTCACGCCCTTCTTCTCGCCCCGCCGCCACTCAGCCTCCCACGACCCGCACGACCCCGCCGCCTTCACGGGTCGAGGACTTCCCGCCACACTGCCACACTGTTGCACCCGTTCCCTTCACCTCAGGCAGGGAAGTGTTCTCACCCAGTACTGCTTCCTTGCTTGGCGCTTCATTGTGGGAGGTGATTACTCTGTTGGGGAGTCTTATGATGATTAAATGGTTGTTTTATGAAATGATAGAAAGTTAAGATTAAAAAAAATGTGGTAATACCCGAATTATTATTGTCTTCTTGTGGTGGCCATCATGAAAACAACAATCTGGTGACTGGCTGATGACTGAGAGATGAACGAGAATGTGATAGTTTGGTGTGCTAGTCCTCCCGCTTCACCCACTGCCGTCCAGAACGCTCGCCATCATTCTGGGCGGTGCAGTTTCACAGTTTCACCATAATTCATCATCTTGTACAACATAAACCAACGTCACCTAGAAATTACAGTCCTCATCCTTCCCTCATACAATACCTAGAGACCCACTGACCAGGGATTGTCAAGCGTGGGTTTAATGGCTTCTTGCAGCTTCCCTTATTTTCTGATGTTCTTATGACGAGTTGGTTGTGTCTTCTATGAAGGTAACAGGGTCATAAAGCGCCGTTACATTACTAATACATTATCACACCTCACAACTCTGAGCAGCAAAGGTTCTTAGGAGTAGCGTGAGGGAGCGAGCCACGCACCGCACAGACTCGTCACGTCGGGACTCCTGACACCACCACGCGTCAGGGAGCAGAGGCTTTGTGTGAGGTGGCAGGCATGGGAACTATACAGCGGCAGCCAGTGCGATGTGACACGTGTAACTCTGCTCTCAACTCAACCCTTTGCTTGCTAATGACACAGTAACACCTATTTGGAAGAAGCTATTTGAGTTTTACGCTGCAAATATAAAACTATAGTTGCTAAATGATTTGAACTACACCATCACTCAGTTTTTTTTTTTTTTCTCTGAGCGGTGTCTTAAACGGTACTGCTTCTAACTTTTTGCATGGAATTTTCTTATGCTAAAAAATAAAACTATAGTTTATAGTTAGAATTTGAACTATTTAAATCCATCATTCATTTCCCGTGGGCGGTGTCTTTCAAAGGTATTACTCCAAACTTTCTCCTAGTAATTGTGTTGAGTTCAAGGAATAGCAGTCACAGGGGTAATATCTTGCCAGCTTTGTTCATGATTACACATTCCTGTCACGCCAAGCAGAGGAGGTGATCTAGTGGTCTACGAAAGGAAGTGAACTTCACGTCCCAGGTTCGAGTCCCTCCGGAAGTTGGCCATTTCCCTGCAATTGTGGAGTGGCCAAAGATCACCACGCGCTGTTATCAACCCTTCAGCTTCGAGTGCGGTCAGGAACACCAGGGACCGGCAAAAACCTCTACTAGTATTACTTCAACTATCTCTCTTGCGCTATGCCAAAGCTCCAGTGTGTAGTATTGGAGCACAAGACTGGCCAGTATTCAGAAACATTGCTATCTCATCACGACAATTTTCAAAGGCCACGGAGATGATTTCCCGGATTTTCACGAGTGTTTCTCTTGTTAATAATATAGAAATCTTGTTAATCTGTCACTAGAATAATAAAAAGCACCTCGAAAACACATAGCACTTCAAGTATAGGGTCTTTTGAAAATAGTCGGGGTGCGGCATGGAAGTGTTGCAGAATATGAGCTTAACCCAACAGGGGCTGACTGGGCTAATAGCGTGAATGATGTGAGTATGAGTGTGGGGTGCTTTGTCTTGGCCGCCGCGTGTGGGATTGCCGGCATAGCATACAGATAGATCGGCCCGCGCCACCACAAGCCGAGGCGGTGCTGACAGGAGAGGCTGGCCGGAGCACCTCGCGTGGTCCTCGTGCGTGCCTCCAGTACTCAGCGCTAATCGCCCACATCCATAAGAGTTAGACTCGAGACGCGACCACAGTACATATATGCTAATCCCTTCCTGTAATTACATCCCTCATGCAAGACTATAATTACGCGTTATACTGCAACAGAATACTACAGGCATGACTTTTTTTTTATTTAAATATTACATACATAGACAGTAAAATAACATGAAATTACGAGGAGCTGCTGTGTTCCTAGGCAACAAATTATCAATATCCATGTTTTGTATGATTTTTTTTTTTTTACACATTTACTTATATATTTTCTATCTTATTTTATTTACCTTTATATTCATTCTATCTTATCATCTGTACATTTAAAACTATCGAATTAAACATTCAATTATAACAAACACTCTGACTTGAGGATGACTGTTGACTTAAGGCATGCGTGCGTCACTTCTTGGCCTGACTGAAAGGAAGCAGCTCGGTGCCAGAGCCCCACGAGGCACTGCACACTGACAGGTGAGATAAGAGTACTGGCGGGCGCTGTATGAGAATTGACGGAACTAAATGACTACTGAAGGGCGCTAGGGGTATGAATACTGACGAATTATGGGGGAATTGACAAAACTATGAGTACTGACGAGCTATAGGCGTACTGACAAAACAATATGAATACTGACGAGGATGTAGAGAGGGAAGTACTGCTGCGCCGCTCTCTTAAGCACGGCGGCGGAACCTCCCTGGACATGATAATTTCCTGGTTTACCGGGACGCGGCACAACAACACGCTTGATGTTTAGCGGGGGAAATGAGTTGCTTGCATTTTCCTCACGTGCTGAACTTAAAAGCTGCTTTCAGGAGGCTCACCGTAAGCGTTGCCATGTTGTGAGGGATGGATGAATTTTTGTGACTGACACTCAATGTTCGCCGTGCTGGGAGAGGGAGGCGCTCCAGGGAGTCCTCTGTGCTGCGGTGAAAGGCTGTGCGTGATGATACAACATCGCTGGAGTGGAGGGGCTTGGTGGAGGCATCACGTGTTCCTCAGGTCGATTTTTCTGTGTGTGTGTGTGTGTGTGTGTGTGTGTGTGTGTGTGTGTGTTATAAATAATAATAATTAATAATAAATGTAAATGTGTGTGTGTGTGTGTGTGTGTGTGTGTGTGTGTGTGTGTGTGTGTGTGTGTGTGTGTGTGTGTGTGTGTGTGTGTGTGTGTGTGTGTGTGTGTGTGTGTGTGTGTGTGTGTGTGTGTGTGTGTGTGTGTGTGTGTGTGTGTTTGAAGGAGGTCAGTCGAGATTACACAAGAAATGAGGGAAAGTCTGGTACGGTTAACACTCACGTAAAAAAAAATAAACAAAGGAAGATTTAGCAGAGGTATCACGTGTTTGCTAGGTCGGTTTTTCTATCTCTGTCAGGTGAAAACTCACATTGAAAGTTGAATATAGGACAATTTAGCGAAAGTATCGCGTGTTTCTCAGATTTCTTCTTTATCTTTATATCTTTTGTTGTTATTGTTGTTCTTGTTGTTATTTTTGCGTATGAAGGAGCCAGGCGAGATTACAATTTAGGGAAAGTTAGATAAGGTTAACATTCGCATTTAAAAGTTAAACGACGGAAGATTTAACGAAGGCATCACGCGTTTCTGACGACGACTATTCTGCTTTTATATCATTTTATATATTTTTTCTTCTTCTTTTTACGTATGAAGGAAGTAGTCGAGATTACCAGAAATGAGGGCAATTCAGTTAAGATTACTACTAGCATAAATAAGTTAAACAATACATTTCCTAAAAGAGAGGCTCATTTAGCTTCAGAAATTTCCCGATACTCTTTTCTTTATACAGTTCAAGTCACAGAAGGAAGAAAAAAACGCAGTTTCATACCTTAATATCTACCTAAATGTGTAAGTCTCTCTCTCTCTCTCTCTCTCTCTCTCTCTCTCTCTCTCTCTCTCTCTCTCTCTCTCTCTCTCTCTCTCTCTCTCTCGTTTTAACTGCAAAGTACTCCCCGTGTTTTACTGCATAATGTTTTATTGTTTCAATGCACGAATCGTTTTACTGCCTACTACTCTTTCACAAATCTCTTTTTTCTTATAGCTATTTCTTTGAGTTTTAAATCATATTCTTTCATAATTTTACAAAAGCTGTGGTCAGTAGTACCGTTGTCAGTGTAATGTGTGTGTGTGTGTGTGTGTGTGTGTGTGTGTGTGTGTGTGTGTGTGTGTGTGTGTGTGTGTGTGTGTGTGTGTGTGTGTGTGTGTGTGTGTGTGTGTGTGTGTGTGTGTCAACGTATACTCTCCCACTACTGACCCTGTGCTTATCAAGTTGCTTTAATCCACACCCTCCTCTCGTCTCGTCTCGTCTCGTCTCGTCTCCTCTCCTCACCTCACCTCACCTCGCCTCCTCGCCTCTCCCCGCCTCTCCCCGCCTCACCTCGCCGCAGCACAAACACTAATCCCGCAAGCTTTATGTGGGGAGTGGCTTCTTTCCGCTACAATAGACCAATTATCTTCCACTTGACTCCATAATCAGCCATGCCGTCCCAGGATAATTGATTACACACACCCCTTACAAGGAATGCAGGGTTGCAGGGTCAGGTGGGAAAGACTACACCCCCCTCTACTACACTCCAGTATATCCCTAATTATACTCCCGCCAACTTGTCTACTTCCTTATCCACTTTTCCATCTCTCAAGGCAAAAGACAGGCCGGGGTGCAGTCACATGCGAGAGACTACAACCATACTACACCCCCAAAACACCTCACTACAGTAAAGACACGCCAACTTTTCTATTTCATTTCCTTATCCGCTTTTTACATCTCTCATCTACTTCACTTCAACCTTTCTTCCTATCTGCCTATTCACCGGCCAGCTCACCCACTCGACTCTGAAGTTTGCAATACGTAAGTACAGGCGTGGTCAGTTGTGTACACTTCCGCACTCATTCACAGTGTTTTGCTCTTTCATTTAATCTTGCGTCCTCTGATTTGCTGACAACTTCCTTACAAAACATGACTACTGACGGGCAAACAGATGAGAGGACTTAACTCAGCGGGAAAACTTAAAAGACAGTGAAGTTCAGTGTGGTATGTTTAAGTGACTTTTGACAGTGACTGAATGTACATACAGTCAAGAAGAATAGTTAGTGCAAGGTACTTTACTTTCTTTGTATGTGCTTAACGCCTCTACATAACAAGAAGCCTCGTTAAGTTTTATGATACATGTCATTTGGAAGGAAAGGCAAGGCAGGATTAAGTATATGTTTCACTAATGGAAAAATCGAGTATTTGTTTAATTCATTTATACTGAGCAATCATATTAACTCTCTCTCTCTCTCTCTCTCTCTCTCTCTCTCTCTCTCTCTCTCTCTCTCTCTCTCTCTCTCTCTCTCTCTCTCTCTCTCTCTCTCTCTCTCTCTCTCTCTCTCTCTCTCTCTCTCACACACACACACACACACACACACACACACACACACACACACACACACACGTAGATACTAGACAGACAAACATAAATCCCACTTCAAAACTCTCTCTCTCTCTCTCTCTCTCTCTCTCTCTCTCTCTCTCTCTCTCTCTCTCTCTCTCTCTCTCTCTCTCTCTCTCTCTCTCTCTCTCTCTCTCTCTCTCTCGATTAGGAGAGAAAGAGAATTGAGCAGAATAAAAAAAAAAGGCAGGAAACAGTCTCTCACTTTCTCTTTCTCATGATTTACTGACAAACGACAAAAACAACAGGAGAGAGAGAGAGAGAGAGAGAGAGAGAGAGAGAGAGAGAGAGAGAGAGAGAGAGAGAGAGAGAGAGAGAGAGAGAGAGAGAGA
>NC_087168.1:837500-850000 GCF_035594125.1 Scylla paramamosain
TCTGTCTCTTACGATTCATCTTCATTAAGAACTTGCATGCAAACTTGTCTTTCTTTCCTATGATTCGCCTCCAGTGATAAATAACTTAATTTCAACCCTCTTCTCTTTTAGGATTCCATTCCTGTAGTATATAAATAACTTTCGTCCACTCCCTCTCTTTCTCTTCAATGATTCGCTTCCAGTGGTAAGATTTTGCATTTACTTCCTTCTTTCTCTTCTACAACTCGTTTCCATAATAATTCGCTTACATCCATCCCTGTTCTTTTTGTACGATTAGCCTTCAGTGGTATAAAATAGCTCATTTATTTTCATCTTATCCTAGTTATTTTGTTTATCTGTTCATTTATTTGCTCAGAACCTTCATTCATTATTTTGACAAGGGCACTAGAATCTGTTTTGCTTTTCAATTACAAAGTACATTCCAGCTCAAAGTTAATGTTCCTGAGAGTCTTCGTGGTGTGTGTGTGTGTGTGTGTGTGTGTGTGTGTGTGTGTGTGTGTGTGTGTGTGTGTGTGTGTGTGTGTGTGTGTGTGTGTGTGTGTGTGTGTGTGTGTGTGTGTGTTTTCTATTAATAAATAAATTGGGGTCAAAAGTGTAAACGAGAAAACATTTGCAACATTTTCATTTTATATTGATACCATTAGACTTTACTTTAAGAATTTTTTTTTCATAATCAAAGTGTTAAAATTTGTTAGTGTTACTTATCCACTACAATTTAATATTTATTTATTTGTTCTATTCTGACTAAGAGTATAAGGCGTTAAGAATTACCTTTTTTTTTATAGTCTTTCATCCACAACAATTACATCCCTACTTCCTACAATGAGAAGACATCAGATGATTTTACTGAGTGGAAATTTCTTGTATTAATGAGTAGAATAAGTCTAGAAGAAACACACAATAGACAAAAAGTTATATTACACTTATATATCCTTTCTTTATATTTTTCTTCCTATGAACGTTGTTATTGTGTCACTCTATATTCTTATTTTCGGCTCGCATTTAAATTTCAAACCATGGAGGAAACCAACAAAAAAATGAACATTAGTACATTACATTATTTTAGCACATACCTCCTTTGCATTTCACGGACAATTTCCTTCATATCAACACCATTACTATCCTCACCCTGTACTCTTTTGCCTTCATCTCGTATTCAACCACAGTAAATCTCAGAAAAATACACACAATTATAATCTATTTCACATTATCTCCTATCAAATTCCACTCTCTACTTCTATTCAGCTCGCATTTCTAAGCCTCGTGGCCTTCGCGTGCTGAGATACAGGACTCTCTCTCCTCAAGCAGAAACATTCCAGGGTGCGCCCCGCGTCGACACGCACTAACCAGGCGCTAATGGCTGCCTCAGGGCGATGCGGCCGATGGTTCTTATCTCGGCATCGGGAGGAGCCAGGGGCGCTTGGTAGGGTGTTGGGCGTGGCGGGATGCCGGCCAAGGGCGTGTGAGACTAAGCTCCATATTCTTAAACGTTTCGGCGTCCGATCTCGACTACTTTTAACAGAATGAGTTGGAAATCACTGGGATGGGATGACCTAACCTAACCCAACCTACTTTCAGTGCGCTGTACTGAAAGTCATTGGGAAAATCTAACTCATCCTTACCGAACCTACTTTTAACAAGTTGTACTGAAAAGCATTGGGGTAAACAAACGTGTTGAAAGCAGGTTAGGTTAGATACCTAACCTGCTTTCAACACGCTGTACTGGAAATCATAAGGAGAACCTAACTTACTGACCTAAGGAAACCTAACCTACTTTTAACAAGTTGTATTGGAAATCATTGGAGTAATTGAACCAAACGTAACCTAATATAATCTACTTTTTAACAGGCCATATTGGAAAACTCATTGGGATAAACTAATGTAACAGCTTTTAACAAGCTGTGCTGGAAATCATCGGGATAACTAACTTAACCTAACCTACTTTTAATAGGCTGTACTGAAATTCACTGTTTCCAAGGCTGTTGCCATAAATGGTAGTTTGACAAGGATAGCGTATCATCACTGGGTAAAACACGCACGAGAACACATCCAATAATTTCCATGGCCTTTGAAAATAGTCCTCACGAGAGCAATGTCTTCAAGAATACGAGTCTGTGAGTGTGTGCAGCTTCTTGGACGCCATGAAAACCTACCTGATATTCCTTTTAGCCACTGAAAATTGTCCCAAAGAGAGCATTGCCTTCAATAACACGAGAACTCATCTAATAATCCCTTTGGCCTTGGAAAACCACCTCGATGAGAGCAATGCCTTCGAGAACACGAGTCTGTGAGTGCGAATGTGAGCAGCTCCCTGACCGGCGGGGCAATGCCAAGTCTGGTGGAACGAATAGCTTAGCATGGAGCTCCTCCGTTGAGCGGCGCCTGGTTCTGAGGCATGAGAGGGCTTAATGAGTGGGTGTGTGCCGCAGGTAAGCTATGACATCTGATCCTGCGGGGGAATACTAATACATGTTAATTAGTCAGGTTGCGTGGCGAGGACGCACAATTAGTGAGGCAAGACTGTGGTGTCCTCTTTTTGTCTCTCTCGTTTTCTTTAATGGGTGTGTGTACGCGTGGCATTTTCCTCCCCCAGCCTCTCCTTCGCCGCCAGGACCTGCCATTACGGACGCTCAGTGGTATGTTAATGGGAGCGTCACTTAAGATCACAACACTCAGGGTATACAATGCAGTGATCGACCTTGACGTGTTGTGCCTCGCCTCGCCTCGCCTCGCCGGTGCTTCTCCTTACGTCTCTGTTCTAATTGTGGCTCGCGTGAGAGGGATCGCTTCGTTACCCACCAAACACCTGCTTTTCGTCCAGATAATGCTCAATAAGGCGTGTCCTCAGTCGTGTCCTGATAAGGGGTATAGGCATTCACACTCCACTTGTTTTTATGCCTCGTAAGGAAATCATGTCGACTATTAGACCAAAAGAGAAGGTCACCAGGCAAGGATATTCACACTCGGCTTGCTTTTATTCCTCGTAAGAAGTCAACGGGGCTAATGAAGAACAACAGACAGTACCTCGCAGGGAAATCCTCCGACTAAAGAATATATAAAGAATTGTTCAGTTTGTGTACAAGTGAATTTTATTACTTTGATTACATTTTGTTCCTTAATTACTTCTATGCACTTTCAAAGGTATGATTTTCATCTTTATCTACTTCACTTTTTTTTTTTCTTTTATGTTCTGATTTTTCTCTATGATCTCGTTTAAACTTATATATTTCTTATTCTTTCCTCAAATCATTAACGCATTTCTTTGAACGAATAAAGAACTTCATCCGACTTGATTCGATAAGCAGTCAAAGAGTTAAGAGTCGCATGGACTTACTTAGGAGCAGGATGGAGCGTTTCTACCACCCGTTAACGAGCAACCGCAAACTCTCAAACTCTTGGGTGAGGAACGCCGTGCATTCACCTCTGCCCTACCTGCCCACGCCTCCGAAGTGCTCATCTCGCCTGCCTCCCACCTGGCAGTGACCGTCCTCCGCCAATTATCACCCGTGTTTTCGCCAATTAGCGACATGCAACAAAAAATCACTAACAGACAAACCCTCGCGATCAGCAGCCACTTGGAGACGTAAGCATTGCCTTCATGTCTCCGAATAAAATGCGTGGCTATAAAAATAATGATATATAATCCAATGCAGAACAAGGAGCGTGCTTGCTGGGTACGATATATGTGTAGGGCCAGACAGGATACAGGGGCGGCCCGCGCGGCGCCGCCAACCAGGGGACGCGCCGACCTGACAACTGCCCGCCGACTGACGCGCAAAAACTAATGAAAAAACTGACTTGATGCAGCGTCGGGTGCTGGAATTCCAAGGAAAGTGGGTGGTAATGTGCGAACAATGCGTCGACAAATTACAACAAATAGGTATTGGTGGTGGTGGTGGTGGTGGTGGTGGTGGTGGTGGTGGTAGCAGCAGCAGCAGCAGCGGTGGTAGTAGTAGTAGTAGTAGTAGTAGTAGTAGTAGTAGTAGTAGTAGTAGTAGTAGTAGTAGTAGTAGTAGTAGTAGTAGTAGCAGCAGCAATAGTTGTTGTTGTTGATGCTATAGTAGCAACAACAACAACAACAACAGTAGTAATAAAAAAAATAATAACAACAAGAACAATAACAACAATGCGTTCGGTTCAGGAAGTGGCGAAGAATTTTTTTTTTTTTTTATTTAGTAGGAAGCACACACATAGAAACTCATCCCCCCCCACACACACACACACACATCACGACAGGACTGCACAAGAATGAGTATATGGTTACAACTTACACAAACAAACATCTATAAGAGTGCGTATGGGCGCGTGAATACCATGTGGCAGTCTGTGGAGCTTTAAAAGATCACACAAATTCATGGATGAGAATGATATATGAAAATAGGAAGGGATACTTTACACAGGGACTGCCATGTGTACGACTGATGGCTTCTTGCAGCTTCCTTATTTTCCAGTTTTCTTTTTTTCTTTTTTTTTATGTTAACCAAATGGTACAATTCAATGTATGTCCCGCCTCCTCACGACCTCACCTCGCAGACTTCTCATCTCTGCCGTTTAATCCTCTTCTATAATCTAAGTTATCACTATATTAGGCACAGTGCAGCTGGGAGACGCTTTATGCTTTCTCTCTCTTTGGATCACCGTATTCTGAAACATTTCGGCCTCTCAAGAAATCTGTTTACAAAAGTCACATAACTCATTAGGTGGATTCTCAGGGTTTCTCTCTCTCTCTCTCTCTCTCTCTCTCTCTCTCTCTCTCTCTCTCTCTCTCTCTCTCTCTCTCTCTCTCTCTATTGAAAATGCAGATTACATGTCAAATTACCACTGGAATCATAAACACTAGAAAACTCTAACACTTTCCACTAAAATTCGTTATAAACAATAGAAAATAGAACTTGAAACGTCTTAGAGTGTGGAATTTTGTCTCTTACTTGTTTCTCTTCTCGATTTTTTTCACTTTTTTTTCTCTCTATCATGTTCCTTGCATACATTTTTATTTCCTTCACTTCGTTTTGTTTATTACCTTCTTGTTTACTTTTTTTTCTCTCGTTTATTCCTTTTATTTTCGCTTGTTTTTTTTTTCTCCCGTTTCTTCCTCTTAATCTGGCTTGTTTATTTTTCCTTATCTCTTCATGTTTCTTGTTTATTACCATTCATTTCGTTAACTCATAATTCCTTGTTTATTTATCACCTTTCCTCAGTCATGTGTCTTCTTTATGCAGCCAAGCATTAAGTAAGACCCTTTACCAACGGTTATAAACGAGACAAAATCAGATTGAAAAAGGAGACGAGCAAAAACTGGTTCACAAACACGCCTGAAGATGAGTGGAACAGACTTAGCAACAACGTGGGTAAGTGCAGAGTATCACACAATTTCACGAGGAGGTTAGACAAACTTATGAATGATTATGACTTTTTTTTTCATCTAAAAGAGGGAAAAAAAAACAAGTTACAAAAGAGTATAATCTAAAGGAATATCCCAAATTACGTGTCTTCAAACCTCCTTGATCAAACATAAATTTTAAATACCTAGAAAATGCCTAGTGTGGGTCAACTGTGGGACTTTCCAGCCTCCTTATGTTCCTCTCGGGCCTCTTATCCAAAATTGCACGTCTCGAAACATTCCTCTTGATTATATGTAAATATTAAACACTCAGGAAATGCCTTATGTGGGTCAACTGTGGCCCTTTTCAAGCCTCCTTACGTTCCTCTAGTTCCTTATTTACTGCGTTTCCATATATGCCTTCCTTTCCCCGCGTCTCTTGCTTCCAATCACATTCGCTTGAGTGTTGCTTAAGTTTTTCATGTCGGCATAAATTTAGAGGCGAGATTACAGGGTCAGGTTTTGGGCGGCTATGAATAATGAATGCTTAGCTCTACCTCTCTCCCTCTCCCTCCCTCTCTCTCCCTCTCTCTCTCTCTCTCTCTCTAACCTGGCCTTGCTGCTCAAACTGTGCTCAATTCCTGCCTGACTCTTGTGATCATAAAAGGATATTAGGGTTATTATTTCTTGTTTTTTTTTTTTTTTTTTTTTTTCGTCTATCAAACTCCTTTACAATATGTGCTGAGTTACTGGGGCTGGTGGACTTACTGGCGTGGTTGATTTACTATCTCAAAAATATAGGAGGCAGGCACATAGACAAAGGCGCATGCACGCACACACGCACGCACACACGCACACAAACGCGCGCAAACACACACACACACACACACACACACACACACACACACACACACACACACACACACACACACACACACACACAAACAAGCTATTTTTCTTACATCTGCAGCAATATTTGTCAAACATACTACTACTACTACTACTACTACTACTTCTACTTCCACTATAACCACCACTACCACAACCCCCCACCACCACCACCAGCGTTCCCTCGGCCTAGTGGAGTGTGCTGTTTGATGCGTAGGCTGAGGAGGAGGAGGAGGAGGAGGAGGAGGAGGAGGAGGAGGAGGAGAGGAGAAGGGAGGAGGAAAGGGGGCGTGAGTTACTGTGTCAACACGCGAGGGGTGGGCGTGGCAGAGAGAGAGAGAGAGAGAGAGAGAGAGAGAGAGAGAGAGAGAGAGAGAGAGAGAGAGAGAGAGAGAGAGAGAGAGAGAGAGATAATGTGACGAGAGAGAGAGAGTGAGAGTTGGAGGAGGAGGAGTAGTGAGGAGGAGGAGGAGGAGGAGGAGGAGGAGGAGGAGGAGGAGGAGGAGGAGGAGGAGGAGTTAGGAAGGATCCATAAAGAGGAGGACAGCCTCATTAGTCCCCCGCAGCGCTCGGCTCACCTTCCCCTCACCACCATCACCACCACCACCACCGCCACCACCACCACCACCACCTCAAAAACACTGCAGCCATACTCACCATCAACAAAGCCACCAGTACAGTCACCATCAATATCACCATCAATCACCATCACAACTGTCACCATTAATGCCTTGCTCACTACAACCATCATCATCGCCACCAACATTGCTCTCATGTTCATTATTACTATCATACACTACTACTACTACTACTACTACAACTACTACTATCACTATATCACACTGCCGTACTACATTTACGTATTTTCTGTTATCAATTCGAAGACAATGACAATGATGTTGACAGCTGCAATAATTAACATAATAATTTGCTTGTTAATTTTGACGTGTTTCCTCATAAAAAAAAAAAAAAAATACACCAGTTTTTAATTATAACTCAAGCTCAGGGAGGGCGAGTTGCGCTCCCCTCGTGGTGGTAATGATGATGATGATGATGATGATAATAATAATAATAATAATAATGATAATAATAATTATAATAATAGTAATAATAATAATAATAATAATAATAATAATAATAATAATAATAAACAATAAAAAGAAGAGGAAGAAGAAAACAACAGCGAAGAAGAAGAAAAAGAAGAACAAGAACATAGACAAGAACAAGAAGACAACGACAACGAACACGAAGAAGGAAAAATAAAGAAATATAGTGGCATAGGAGGAGGAGGAGGAGGAGGAGGAGGAGGAGGAGGAGGAGGAGGAGGAGGAGGAGGAGGAGGAGGAGGAGGAGGAGGAGGAGGACAACTACAAGAACACGAAAGGCAAGAACAAGAACAAAAACTAGAAAATTAAAACCATTCACAATCCCATGACAAGGAAAGCAATCAAAGCCAGGCAACATTCACAAGGCCGCCTCCTGAAGACACAGACAGAGGCAGGGAGGGCGAGCCAAGGACATACCTGAGGAACACACTAGGCAATGGCTACTATTCAAAAACACTTTTCTCTCTCACCTCGACTATTTTCAAAGGCCACAGAGATGATAAGCCGGGTTCTCAAGAGCGTTTCTCCCAGTAAAAATACAGAAGTCTTATTTCAAACTGTCACTAGAACTCCATTCCCTTAAAAACACGAGGAACTTCAAGTACAGCCTTTTGCAAGTAGCGGAGGTGCGGCGCAGAAGTGTTTCCATATATAGTCTTACGGACCGAATACAGAAACGCTTTGCTCTCTCACAAGAAAACCTCCTGAAGACACAGAGGCACGAAGGAACACACCAGGCAATGGCTAGTATTCAAAAGCACTTTTCTTTCTTACCTCGACTATTTTCAAAGGCCACAGATAATTAGCCGGATTCTCAAGACTATTTCTCCCGTTAATATCGAAGAAATCTTGTTAATCTGCCACTAGAACCCTGAAAACACCTTTAAAATCCTGTGTGACATCAACTAGAGCCTTCTGAAAGTAGTGGAGGTGCAGGCAGAAGTGCTTCAGAATACGATCCAATGCTTTAATGAGTGCAGTCGCGTCCCCACCTCTGAAATATTCCTTCATATAAACTTGCAGACACACACACGCATGCAAACTCACGCAACAAAACTCGAGCGAAGCAATAATGTATCTCTCTCTCTCTCTCTCTCTCTCTCTCTCTCTCTCTCTCTCTCTCTCTCTCTCTCTCTCTCTCTCTCTCTCTAACACCACCATTAATTGCTATTTTTCTACACGCCCTTCAGTTCTTAAGTATTCATAATTATTTACAGATGTTTATGGATATTTTCACTCTCCTCTGCTGTTTACTTACCTAATAATATTCTCTGGTTATCCTCCTCTCCTCTGGTAACCTCATCTGTGCCTCTAATAAATCCTCCTCAATTCTTACCCGCCTCAGAACAAGTAATGCACTCAACACTTGTCAAAACTTTGGCTTCTTGTCACGTTACATTCAAGTCTCCAAGATTAGTTTCGTTCTTCCTTCCCTTATTTTTTTTTCCTCGCTTATTATGTAACACGCTGCTTTTTTTTTTTATTACTGGGCACTCAGAAAACTCTCTCTCTCTCTCTCTCTCTCTCTCTCTCTCTCTCTCTCTCTCTCTCTCTCTCTCTCTCTCTCTCTCTCTCTCTCTCTCTCTCTCTCTCTCTCTATTCCATTACTCCACGCTTTTCACGTTAATTATTCCGGTCTCTTATTCAACCTCTGTTAACTCTCTCTCTCTCTCTCTCTCTCTCTCTCTCTCTCTCTCTCTCTCTCTCTCTCTCTCTCTCTCTCTCTCTCTCTCTCATTCGATTATACAACTTTCACACTTAAATTTCGCTCTTACTGTATGTCATCCTCTCTCTCTCTCTCTCTCTCTCTCTCTCTCTCTCTCTCTCTCTCTCTCTCTCTCTCTACCATACTTCCCATCTCCGCTTCCGTGTGTCCGGCTCCCCTCTCCCTCTCTCTCTCTCTCCCCTCACACAACCCGGCCTCTCTTCCCCTCTCTTCCCTTCAGTATCGAACGAGCGTCGCGTTAGGCCTCTGTGTGAGGGCGTGGCGCGCACACACACACTCACTCACACACACACACACACACACACACACACACACACACACACACACGTCTTCAGTAATTACCGCTGCTAGGGCTGCTGTGTGGCCCGCTGTCTCGTCTCTCACTGTTTTGTCATTTATTGTCATTGTCACACACACAGGCGGGTCTTCGAGTCTCCTCCCCACCTGTTCTTCATTCGTTTTCTTGTGCGGGATGTGTAGCGTGGTGTGTGCTGGAAGGTGGTGGTGGTGGTGGTGATGGTGATGGTGGTGGTGGTCGGTCAGGTCGGTCGGTCTCTCTCTCTCTCTCTCTCTCTCTCTCTCTCTCTCTCTCTCTCTCTCTCTCTCTCTCTCTCTCTCTCTCTCTCTCTGTCTCTCTCTCTCTCTCTCTCTCTGGCTTCCGTATAATTGCTTATCTTCAGTGTGTGTGTGTGTGTGTTTCCCCTACGCCGTCATTCCTGTGTGTGCGTGTGACTGTATGTACGCCGGCATCCGTGTATGTGTGTGTGTGTGTGTGTGTGTGTGTGTGTGTGTGTGTGTGTGTGTGTGTGTGTGTGTGTCTTTTCCCCTCCGCCGCCATCCTGTGTCCCATTAAACCAGTAGCGTGACTAGGGCATAATTACACACACATACATCCCTCCCGTGCATCACCGCCCCCGCCAGGCTGAGCTCCTCGACCCTCCCACTTCACAAACCCCTCCGTGCACTCTTGTCCTAACCTATCATACCACAATATAGGACCATAAAACAAACTAAACGATGTGAATGTACAATTAACTTAACCTAATCTAACGTTATCTTATTTTATCTAACCAAACGTAACCTAACCTAGTATAACATGAAGTAGCGTAACTAATGTAATGTTGCCTCTAACAATAAACATCTAAAAATAAATAGATATATAAATAATCTCCTAATCAATGCGTTCAAATATGTTCCACGTGTGTGTGTGTGTGTGTGTGTGTGTGTGTGTGTGTGTGTGTGTAAACAAGCCACCCACAAAAGGAACAATCAACAAGTCACGTCATGTCGAAGGATTGTGAGCAACAGGATTTGACGAGGGAAGTTCAAAAAAAGAAAAAAAAAGTGCAAAGTCACACGTAACACCAAGTCGATAAAAGATTGTTGCGTCATTCTCTGATAATGTGTTTGTGGGCAGGGCGGGGCGGGGCAGGGTCGGACAGGGAAGAGGGAGGATCGGAGGGGTAGAAGAAAATGAAGAGGGAAGCAAACGAGAGGGCTGTGAAGGTGGGCGTGGATGAGGTGATTATGAATAAGAGGGAATGGGGAGAGGAGGAGGAGGAGGAGGAGGAGGAGGAGGATAATGGTGATGAAGAAAAGGGAAACAGGAGACGAATGAAGGGAGAAAAGAGAGACGGAATGGGAGGGACCGTTTAAAGAGGGGAGGGGCTGATGCGATAAGAGGGGAGACAGGAATAGAAGAAGCGAGGAAGGAAAGACATGATAAAGACAGAGAGAGAGAGAGAGAGAGAGAGAGAGAGAGAGAGAGAGAGAGAGAGAGAGAGAGAGAGAGAGAGAGAGAGAGAGAGAGAGAGTTCAGAGGGTAGGAGGAGCGTAGAGGAGTGAGTGAGATGGAGAGAAGAGAGGGAGGAAGAAGACAAGAGAGGAAAAGTTAGAGAGCCCAACTGAAAGAAGGGAAGACAAAGAGGTACAAGAGGAAAGGTAGACAAAAGGGAGGAGAAGGGAGGAAAGAAGGAAGAGGAAGACTAGAGAGGGAAAGCTAGAAGAACGGGCCAAGAATGGGACGTGGAAAGGAAAGTAAAAGGGGAGGAAGGCAGGGAGAGAGTCACTGCAAAGGTCCTCGCATGATTAATTGCACCAACACTTGCCCGGCGAACAAAAAAAAAAAAGTCCTTTGCATGTTATATACACCACCCAAGGGACACTGATAAGAACACACACACACACACACACACACACACAGACACGCGCGTTCAAGTATAAGGTTACCAGTATCATGTGTCCTTTTTATTTATAGCGAGCATAAATTTAGCAGATGGATGTTTATGAGCCATATGTAGTTTGTCGCTCGTGTTTATAAGGGGTTACACGTTTATGTTACGTTGAGATGGGTCTTGTTAGGCTGAATTAAGTTTGGCTAAGTTTGGTTTAATTCTGGTAAAGTTGGGACTGTTTAGATTAAAGATAAGTTAGGTTTGGTCCGGTTTCGTTAAATTAAGTTAGATCTAGTTGCTGTTAGACTGAATTAAGTTCAGTTAGGTTAGGTTAGGTTTGGTAAAGTTGGGACTGGTTAGATTAAATATAAGTTAGGTTTGATCCGGTTTAGTTAGATTAAGTTAGATCTTTCTGTTGTTAGGTTGAATCAAGTTTGGTTAGGTTAGATTTGGTTTTGGTAAAGTTGGGACTGTTTAGGTTAAAGGTAAGTTAAGTTTGGTCCGGCTTAGTTAAAGTTTGGTTGTTTTCTTAAGTTTGGTTTTGTTTGGTCTTGTTTGGTTCGGTGTGGTTAGTTAAGTTAGTTTGTTAAGTTGGGTTTCATTAGATCAGACTCAATTAGGTTTTGTTCAGCTAAGTAAGTTACGTTAAATTTGTGTAGTTTCTTTAAAGTCAAGCTAAGAAAAACTAGAAATTACTTTGCATTAAATTTCAACGTAATAATCATCCATTGGGTAGAATTTACATGTGAGGTAACAAGAGTCGCACTGTCACTATCAATAAGAGAGGAATACACTCGGATAGACTCTACACAGAAGTCACCAAGTGTACTGCCACAGACAATAAGACAGGAGTTTACTTGGATGATAAAGACAGTAACAATTTGCGTACTACCACTATATATGAGTAAGAAGAATTTGAATGAACTTTACTTATATATAAGGTAATCATTTTCATATCGTTACTATATAGAAGGTAATAATTATCGTATCGTCACTTATAGAAGGTAATAATTATTAGTATCGTCTTATATAGAAGGTAATAATTATCGTATCGTCACTTATAGAAGGTAATAATTATTAGTATCGTCTTATATAGAAGGTAACCATTTTCGTATTGTTTTATATAAAAGGCAATAATTTTCGTATCGTCACTATATAGAAGGTAATCATTTTCGTCTCGTCTTATATAGAAGATAATAATTTTCGTATCGTCTCGTCTTATATAGAAGGTAAAAATTTTCGCCTCGTCTTATATAGAAAGTAATAATTTTATATAGAAGGTAATA
>NC_087168.1:852500-880000 GCF_035594125.1 Scylla paramamosain
CTTTTGGAAGAGCCACAATCTTTTGAAATCTTTGGAATATTTGAAGTTGTCAGCAATCCCACTTTCATTTGCTTTAGTTTCATTTTTATACTTGATCCCATTTACTGTATAAAAAAAAAAGCAGAACAGACTAAAAGAAACACAAAATAAACAGCCTTGTGTAAATTTATAAAGACTCGAATTTAGTGTGTTATTCTTGAACTTACGAGTATTCTTTTTAAAATCTTTCTAACACTCAAATTTAACCATTCCACAGTCAGTACCATTAGGTATATCACTAAATTTCACCTCAGTTGCTGTAACAAAGTAAGACCGACCAAGAGAAACACGACATAAACACACATTTAGTAATACAGATATAGAAGAATGGGAAAGAATAACAAAGACGAAGTATAAATAGAAGAGACACGTGATGAAAATGAAAAAGAAAAGGGAGAGGGAGGAAAACACTAATGGTGAAGAAGAAGAGATGCTGAGGAGAGATGAAGGAGATAAGAAACATCAGAGAGAAAGAGAGAGAGAGAGAGAGAGAGAGAGAGAGAGAGAGAGAGAGAGAGAGAGAGAGAGAGAGAGAGAGAGAGAGAGAGAGAGAGAATTTATTCATTTCATTACATCGAGAAGATAAAAGAACAGCATTTCTCAGGAACAAACCAAAATCTCTCTCTCTCTCTCTCTCTCTCTCTCTCTCTCTCTCTCTCTCTCTCTCTCTCTCTCTCTCTCTCTCTCTCTCTCTCACACACACACACCATCACAAACACATTCTAATCCTTCCCCCCAAAAAAAAACACGTACTTAATTCCCTATGCAAATACTTAAAACAAACACACACACACACACACACACACAACGAAAAAAAAAAAAAAAAACATTTAAAATCACCCCAAAATCAAACCAGAGAATAATAAACAAGACCATAATACAAGACACAACAGACCAATGCCACCGAATCCCCACCAGAAGTCCTTTGCAAACCCTTTATGAGTTCTTTGCAAGTCTTCAGCAAACAGGGAGAACAAGCAAACATTAAACACACGGGTGACAATGCTACTTTTTGAAGAGCAGCAGGAGGAACAGGAGGAGGAAGAAAACGGAAACATGACTGAAGGAAGAAAATAAAAGAAAAAAAAAGGTTAGGGTGAAAGGAAGAATGGTGAAAGAAAGATGAGGAAGAGAAAAGAGGAGGAGGAGGAGAAGGAGGAGGAGGAGTAGGAACACAACAACAACAACAACAACAACAACAACAACAACAACAATGAAGACGACGAAGAAGGAAAAGAGGAAGACGAGGAGGAAGATGAAAAAGATGAGTAGGAGAAGGAGGAAAAAAAAAAAGAAAAGAAAAACAAGAACATGAAAAGACAAAAAAAAAGAACAAGAAAATCAAAGAACACTAAGAAAAAAAAGGAGGAGGAGGAGGAAGAGGAGGAGGAGGAGGAGGAGAGGGAGGAGGAGGCAGCGAGTAGTCACGCTTCCTTCACACACTGTCAACGAGAAGGTCACGGGGCTGAGAGCTGGGTCACGTGGGGTCACTGATGATGATGATGAGGAGGAGGAGGAGGAGGAGGAGGAGGAGGAGGAGGAGGAGGAGGAGGAAGAAGGGGAGAAGAGACCAAATACATGAACAAAACAGAAGAAAGAAAAAAAGGAAGATAAGGAAAAGATAAGATAAAGGAAAGATAAAATCAAACAGAACAAAAACAAGAACAAGAAGAACAAAACAAAAACAAGAAAACAAGAACAAAAGTAAATCAAAGAAATAATGAATGAAAATAAAAGGAAAACACCAAAAAATACAAGAATGGAGAAAGGAGGAGGAGGAGGAGGAGGAGGAGGAGGAGGAGGAGGAGGAGGAGGAGGAGGAGGAGGAGGAGGAGGGCAATCCTGCTGTTGACTCGACCCATTACAACGCAGCAGGCGAGAGGAGGAAACGGGGGAGGAGGGGAAGGGAAGAGAGGGGGTGAGGGGGAAGAGGAGGAACAGAGGAGGAGGAAGAGGAAGAGGAAGAGGAAGAGAGTCTAAAAGCAGATTACAATGAGAAGTTTTAGCAGCAGCAGGTTCAGGTCACAGCTCTCTCTCTCTCTCTCTCTCTCTCTCTCTCTCTCTCTCTCTCTCTCTCTCTCTCTCTCTCTCTCTCTCACACACACACACACACACACACATATACTTAGAACCACCCACACAAACACATACACAGAGAGAGAGAGAGAGAGAGAGAGAGAGAGAGAGAGAGAGAGAGAGAGAGAGAGAGAGAGAGAGAGAGAGAGAGAGAGAGAGAGAGAGAGAGACCTGGAATTAAAACAAGATCTAGGAAGAAATGCGGAGGAGGAGGAGGAGGAGGAGGAATGGAAACAGGACAGAAAGAAGGACAGAGTATAGTGAGCGCAACAGGAGGAGGAGGAGGAGGAGGAGGAGGAGGAGGAGGAGGAGGAGGAGGAGACCAATTACTGTCAGACTGTGTGATGTGTTGAGGTGGTCAAGAGAGAGAGAGAGAGAGAGAGAGAGAGAGAGAGAGAGAGAGAGAGAGAGAGAGAGAGAGAGAGAGAGAGAGAGAGAGAGAGAGAGAGAGAGAGAGAGAGAGAGAGAGAGAGAGAGAGAGAGAGAGGGTAGGTGTGATGAATTGGAAGGGGGAATAAAAGGAAAGCAAAAGAAGGAAGGAAGGAAGGAAGGAAGGAAGGAAGGAAGGAAGGAATGAAGGGAGAGAGAGAGAGAAAGATAGGAGAGGGGAGAGGAGGAAAAAAAGGAGACAGAGAGGAAGAAAGAGAGATTAAAAGGAGAGGGAGACATGAGGGGAAGAGAAACGTGGTGAGAGAGAGAGAGAGAGAGAGAGAGAGAGAGAGAGAGAGAGAGAGAGAGAGAGAGAGAGAGAGAGAGAGAGAGGAATTTACATATTTTATACCGTATCGAGTATATAATTGCACCCGGATTCTAAACTCTCTCTCTCTCTCTCTCTCTCTCTCTCTCTCTCTCTCTCTCTCTCTCTAACGACTTTTTTTTTGTATTTTTCTTCCAATTTTGCTTCTCTCCTCTTTTTCTTTATTTCCTCCATATCTTCTTTTCATTCATTTTCTTTCCCTTTGTTTCATTCACTTTTATCCAATCCTCCTCCTCCTCCTCTTCCTCTTCCTCCTCGTCTCTTCTTCCTTTCCAGTTCTTTTTCGTTTCTCTCTCTCTGAAGATGCCAGACTCTGAAGAGGTCAGTCACAAAGCGAGAACAAAATTACATTGAGGTGTCTTGGCAGTCGACTATTCCTGATCCATCCCTGCATATACTGATCCACATTCTAAGACGCCTTCTCTCTCTCATGGACTACTTCCAAAGACCACAGGGATAATTATTAGTCGAGTTTTCACTAGTCATTTTTGCCAGTGACGGTGTGAGATCATCCTTCTCTTCCTCAGCTTAAATTCCTATACTTAGTTGCTGTTTTAATGTGCCTTTCCAACTGTTCCTGTCTTGTGCCATTCCTCCTCTTATTCCTTCCCCTCGTGCGTTTTATAATGCAGTCTCTCCATCTCTCTCCTCCTCCTCTTCACATTTCTATTACCTCAATTACCATAGCTTTTCATGAGGAACCCTTTCATAATCCCAGAGATAGTTTAACCACAAACATCAGTAACACCTATGAGAACCCAGCTAATCATCACTGAGACCTTTGAAAATTGTCCATTAGAGTCCCAGGCGCCTCTAAATACAGACCCAGACAGCCAGACGGAGGCTCCCAGCACCGCCCTGAGGCACCACTGAAAAACTCTTATCGTTTTCACGCAGCATTGGAGCTCACCGCCCACCCTCCGCCACTCGTCTGTTTAGAGCCAATTACTGCTTCCCACAACACCACGCCACATAACACACTGGCGAAGAGAGAGAGAGAGAGAGAGAGAGAGAGAGAGAGAGAGAGAGAGAGAGAGAGAGAGAGAGAGAGAGAGAGAGAGAGAGAGAGAGAGAACTGGAGATATGGAGGTAAAAACAGAACGAGGGAGTAGAAAGACTTGTGGGGAAGATAAGAAGGGGAGATTAAAAAATAACAGAGAGAGAGAGAGAGAGAGAGAGAGAGAGAGAGAGAGAGAGAGAGAGAGAGAGAGAGAGAGAGAGAGAGAGAGAGAGAGAGCAACCCCTTTTCCCCTTCTCCAATCAGAATCTCACGTACAACACACACAAAACTATTGGGAGAAAGAACAAACGAAAACACACACACAAAAAGAAACGGCCAACAAAAGAAAGGATATCTGATCAATTTAAGAATTTGGGAGTCTGGAAAAGGAGTTGGGGAAGGAAAGCTGGCCAGTGGTGTGGGGGTGGGAGGGGCGGTGTCAGGGAGGGTCAGGGTGAGGGAGCGAAGAGGATAAGGATGGGGAAAGGATATTGGCTAGGATATTAGAAGCACCATTACTCTTTCATGTGCTATTGGATCCCCCTTAGCGCTGGTACACGTAATGGGGTCTTCATAGCGGTGGTGGTGGTGGTGGTGGTGGTGGTGGTGGTGGTGGTGGTGGTGGTGGTGGTGGTGGTGATGATGGTGGTTCCTTCCTTCCCCGATGTTAAGTAAGACAGGTGGTGTTTTGATGGTCATGTTGTGTAAGGAAGGAGGGGAGGGGAGGGAGAGAGGGAAAGGAGAGGAAGGGGTGAAGGGAAGGATAGGGATGGGGAGGGGAGGGGAGGGGAAGAGAGGGGAGGAGATGAGAGAGAGAGAGAGAGAGAGAGAGAGAGAGAGAGAGAGAGAGAGAGAGAGAGAGAGAGAGAGAGAGAGAGAGAGAGAGACGAGAGAGAGAGACGTAATTAGGATGTGATGTAATTTCCATGATCAGAGCCGAGCTGTCCTGATTGGCTGTCACGGGTAATAATGATCACTGCGGAACCTGACGCGAAAAATTAGACTCAGTGACAGCCACCAAACACTTGGCTGATAGACACGCCATTCAATAACACGGTGGTTCACTGACACACCATTCAATAAAAGGATGGTTCACTAAGTTGGTTCCTCTCATTAATGTACATATAACCCTTTTTACATTTATATTTTTTTTCTTATTTCCTTTTAAAAATCTGGTTTCGTGTAGTTAGCAATCATTCGTACATTATGATACACAATTGAATAATACGGCGGTTTACTAAGTTTGTTTCTCTTATTTATATACATACAACTCCATATTGCGATATTTTTCCTTATTTCCTTTTTTTAAATCTGGTTTCGTGAAGTTAATAAACATCCATACGTGTTCATATTTGTTTCCTGGCCAAAAGAGAATGTGATTTACGTAAGCTGCTTAAAGATTCGCTGCCATTCGTGCTCATCATACATGTATATACCAGCAAGGTTACGTCAAGGTTAATTCTCGTCCAGCAGTTGTCAGGTAGGGTCTCTCAGTGCTCTTAATTCTGTCCACGCTCTCCTGTCTCTACCCAAAACAGTCAGCTGTCGCCATGTCGCCCCTCCTGCTGCTTCCCTCACTGACCAACTCCGTGTGGTATTACGCTCGGTTCTACTCCTACGAAGGTAAAAAAAATAAGTGTAGCTACTAAAAAGTACAAAATCAGGCCTACACGTGGCAGTCCCTGTGCAAAATATGCTTACTTTTTTTTCCACCATTCATGCCCATCCAAAAAATTTATCTAATCTTCCCTGTATATTTTAGTATTCAATGAGTACATAAACAAAAATAAGTACCTAGTAAAAATATAAAGAAAAGTACTGATAAAAAGAATAGTCATATAAAATAAGTACCTAATAAAGAAATAAAATAAAACTAATATTAAGTAAAAAGTAAAAAAATAATCTTATATTTAAATTTACAGTTACTGATAATTCTAATTCTTCTATAGTCGTGGTCCTTGATATGTTGAGTTAACACTGTCAGACACCAATGGTAATGTTTCCTTCCACCCACGAAGATAACCATATCCTCACAGCAGGCAGGTACGGTGCTGTTCCTCTACTGTCCCTTCCCTCACCTCCGAAAGCGGTATGAAAGCTTACATAAGAATACAAAGGAAATTTCAAGAAGCCACCAGATCTACACGTGGCAGTCCTTGTATAAAACATAGCTATCACCACTTAACACTGCCATGCATAAGATTTGTCTAATATTTTCAAGCTCCTTATTGACTCAGCATTAAGAACCTGATTGCTGAGTTTATTCCATTCATCTACTACTTTATTTGAGAGCCAGTTTCATCCTATTTCCTTTCTTAAATCTAACTTTACGAAGCTTGAAACCATTGTTAATCATCGTATCATGATTACTGACCTGAACAATTTTGCTTAAGTCACCCTTGTTTTATTACCTAAACCACATAAATACCTCTCTTTGATCCGCTCTAAACCTATGCCTCTCTAAAGAATGTATTTTTAATTAAAACCTTCAACCTCTGAGTCTATTACATTCATCTACCACTATCTGAGAACCAGTTTCTTCCAATCTCTTATCTCTGCCCGCGCCGCCTCCACACTGCATTTCCGCCCTTCATTGCCGATCAACATAAAGCAAACACAGACTTGCAGGGATGTGTTACCTGGCCTCTATTTATAGTTCATGCCTTCATCGGCAGCCCTGAACAGTAAACGTGTTCTCTTTGTTCATGCACCTCAACACATTATTATTGTTATCATTATTTTTTTATCACTATCACCACCACCATCACTACCACTACTACTACTACTACGTACTATCATGTTACGTAACGTTGCTAAATCAGCTTGACCCAAAAGCTAAGCAAACATGGACTTGAGGAGCTATGCAATTAAGATCTTCTGGTAATATATGATGAACACACACTGTAACCGTAGTCACTTTTTATTTTCTCTATACCCACTTGCTTATTTCCTCTGTCCCCATATATAAAAGATTACATTATAATTACTCGTAAATACCACTATTATTTGCTCTACATTATAATCTTCGCCATAAGATTGTGAAACTTACTACGAACACACACACACACACACACACACACACACACACACATAAAAGGATACATAACGAAAACAAACAAATAAATATGTATACAATTTAAATAATTTACTTACTTACTTACTTACTTACTTACTTACTTACTTACTTACTTACTTACTTACTTACTTACTTACTTACTTACTTACTTACTTACTTACTTACTTACGAGAGAGAGAGAGAGAGAGAGAGAGAGAGAGAGAGAGAGAGAGAGAGAGAGACTAAAGCAACTCCTGTCTCTCCCTTACCAAGACAACAAACTCAACACGCAATAAACACACAGACAACACAAGAGGTGAAAATAACCGTGCCTTTCTGCTAGTGAAAATAACGAAGACTCTCTCTTGGTGAAGATAGCCTTTACTTTTTGCTGGTGAATGTAACCGTGCCTTTCTCTATTGGCGAGAATAACCGTGGCTTTGCTGGTGAGAATAACCGAGGCTCTCTGCTGGTGCAAATAACCGCACCTCTCTGTTGGTGAAAATAACTTTGTCTCTGCTGTTGAAAACTGACCCGCCATTACTGTGCCCGGGGTTTTTAATCAAGCTCATGGAGGCAAATTTGGTGCAATATTGCTGATGATAAAATTAGAACACAGTCATGCATTTTACATTAAAACTTTTATCAGTAACATTATACCCGGCAGCGTGGTGGTGGTGGTGGTGGCGGTGGTGGTAGTGGTGGTAGTGTGTGTGTGTGTGTGTGTGTGTGTGTGTGTGTGTGTGTGTGTGTGTGTGTGTGTGTGTGTGTGTGTGTGTGTGTGTGTGTGTGTGTGTAAAACGTCCATGTAAACACAAAATGCTTACACACACATACACATACATACTCACTGATAAAACGAAGATATATATGAATTTATTAATAAAAAATAGAAAGATGGACAAAATAATGAGAGAGAGAGAGAGAGAGAGAGAGAGAGAGAGAGAGAGAGAGAGAGAGAGAGAGAGAGAGAGAGAGAGAGAGAGCATTACAAGTGTGTGTGTGTGTGTGTGTGTGTGTGTGTGTGTGTGTGTGTGTGTGTGTGTGTGTGTGTGTGTGTGTGTGTGTGTGTGTGTGTGTGTGTGTGTGTGTGTGTGTGTGTGTGTGTGTGTGTGTAAACGTTCACGTATGCCTACATAAATATGTACATACAGTCATACATACATATACATACATTTACAGATAAAACTCAAATATATGAGTTGTTTAACAGGCAAATGGGAAGATAAATAGACAGACATAAATTGACATAAAGATAGAAAATTACATAACGTTCGTGTGTGTGTGTGTGTGTGTGTGTGTGTGTGTGTGTGGAGAGAGGGGAAGGGTCACATTCATAATAAGTTACAGTCAACCATTCCTACAAATTTCATGATACAGGTATTAATACAAAGCTTCCCTCACCATCCCCTTTCCCTCCCTTCCCTTCACTCACTCCCTCACTGTAGCAGCGGGCATCTGTTAAACACGTTACGCATGTGTTAAGTACTTGCCATAAAAAATAAGGCAAATATAGGTAACACTGTCAAATAATATGTTTAGTTTGGTGAGCTGGTGACAGGAGTGGTGGTGATGGTGATGGTGGTGGTGGTGGTGCTTGGTGACAGAGATATACTGGCAAACTCAGGAACTTCCCCTCTGCTTCTTTAATTCTTTCTACCTCTGACCTAAGCTGTTTCAAGAGGAGGGTTTCCAGACACTTATTAAAATTTTATATATTCCTTTTTTGACTGTACTGTTTAGGGACTGGCACCTTCCATAAACTTTTTCTTTTCTTTTGATGCCTTTTCTCGCCCTAAGTCGGTCCCTCAAACATATGGACTGGAAAAAAAAAAAAAAAGTGGTAGTGGTGGTGGTGGTGGTGGTGGCAGACTATGTTTAGTGACGCAGAACTACGATTTAATCTCCTAGGGTTCCCTCGAGTTTACAGCCTTCATCCTCTTTTAATGACATGTTTGTTTTCTTTGTTTCATCCGTCTACTCCATTTGTTCTTCCTTCTATAACATATTTTTCTCTTTTCTTCTTTCCTACTCCTTCTTTCTTGTACCGCCCTTACGTAATGTAGTCACCACACCATTCCACCAGCTGAGGACACGTGGATGTAGCAAAACACTGTGAAAGGACTGATACTGTTCTCCACTGATTGGCTCAAGTATTCGCGTTATCTCCTAAACGTGCGTCAAACTCACTCTGTATCTGTACCAAAGACCTTATTCTTTTGTGAGATACCGGACTGTTTGTAGCTCTATAATGTTATCTTGTAATCAAAATAGCGTGCGGTAAGGAATACAAAATCGTTTCAAAGATTTTCATGGTTATAATTGTTCTGTGTTAAAATTCGGAGCACTGAAAAAATAAGGGTGTTTGCTGAGAGAGAGAGAGAGAGAGAGAGAGAGAGAGAGAGAGAGAGAGAGAGAGAGAGAGAGAGAGAGAGAGAGAGAGAGAGAGTGGGGGGGTAGGTTCCAACATTTAGTCTTCACAAGCTTCCTATTCAGAGACCACCATTACAAGAAGCATTAAAAAGAAACCACGATTACAAAGAACAGTTCAATATTACAAAGAAAGAATCTAAAAAGTTGCATGCAAGTAATCACGGGAAAATTTGCCTGGCAGTGGAAAGATTAAGGAATACAAGATCAACTTATTAAACAAGAAAGGAACACTTAGGCCAGTCAGTGGGAGACGACCGGCCAGTCAACAGTGTTACCATGTTTGCGTGTCCTTGGCTGGCAAATTTACTGCGTCGGAGGTTGGGATGCCGCCTATAGCAGCAGCAGGAGAGGCGGTGGTGGCGGTGGTGGTGGTGGTGGTGGTGAGATGAGAAATAGTTCACGTTGCTAGGTTTCCATGGATCGTTAATTGCAATTTGTCCGAACACTATTGTACAGAACACACAAATATTGCCAGTGTTGTACTGTGTGTGTGTGTGTGCGTGGTTGGGTGGCTGAGTATGTTTGCGAATTACGTGAGCGCGACACACACACACACACACACACACACACACACACACACACACACACACACACAAACCTATTATTATTATTATTATTATTATTATTATTATTATTATTATTATTATTATTATTATTATTACCATTATTATTGCTAGATACTGTCAGCTGAAAATGAACAAAAAAATAATTAACAAAAACTCCTCCTCCTCCTCCTCCTCCTCCTCTTTCGAGACAAAGGGACACAGAAAACAAGAGAACAAGGGGGAAGGGGACACAAATAAACAAGGAGACACAGGGGAACAAGAGGACACAGGGGAACAAGAGGATACAAGGGACAAGAGCGCACAGGGGCAAGGGAGAGAAGACGCCGCGCTGGGAAGGAATGTCCAAAAAATCCAGATAAATAAAAACTTGTGAAACCCAAACTTGGATGAAGAATATAACTCATCCTGGGGAGTACCTGACACCCACCCAATACTCAGGAGGAGGAGGAGGAGGAGGAGACGTAGTGGTAGTGTTGGTAGTAGTAGTAGTAGTAGTAGTAGTAGTAGTAGTAGTAGTAGTAGTAGTAGTAGTAGTTGTTGTTGTTGTTGTTGTTGTTGTTGTTGTTGTTGTTGTTGTTGTTGTTGTTGTTGTTGTTGTTGTTGTTGTTGTAAAGCAAGACTACAATAATTACAACAAGGAAAAAAGAAAAGAAAACGAAGAAACAAGCACAATAAGAACAGGAAGAAGAATAAAAAGGGTGAGAACAGCAAAAAATAAATAAAGAAAAAGAAAAAGTGGAGAAGAGAAACTCATATATTTAGAAACATTGCCACAGGAACAAGAAAGAAAAGACGAAGCAACAACACAAAAGAGAGAGAGAGAGAGAGAGAGAGAGAGAGAGAGAGAGAGAGAGAGAGAGAGAGAGAGAGAGAGAGAGAGAGAGAGAGAGAGAGAGAGACCCACCGACCCATACACTCACTTCAGAAGACACCTCCCCCTTAGATCACACTAGTACTGAATCACAGGTCACGGTCACAGGTCACACTAGTAATCAGGGTCAAGAGAGGTCATACTTGCCACACAAGGTCACAAAGCGTCAAATATTAGTAACAGATAGAAAATATAAGGTCATTCTAGCACTAGGTATACCCTCACCTTTATACTCATTTATGTAAACACCTTACCACCTCTAGGGCGCCTCTCCTCCCACACAGTGAAAGGTCAAGGGGCGTCAAGAGCATTCCCCTGTTGTACATTTATTTCACGTGGAATCTTTTATAAAGCCACAACACACACTTCCTTCTCTTCTCGCCTCTAATTTTTTTTTTCCCCTTCCCTCGACCGCCTCCACTTGTGCCGGGGGGAAAAAATCTTTACTTCTCGCCACTACCACCAGCAGTTTCCTCCTTTGGTGTCAGGCGTAACTTACTACTACTACTACTACTACTACTACTACTACTACTACTAAAACTACTACAACTACTAATGTTGCTGGTGCTGTAACTACTGCTACGAGTATTACCACTAAGATTACTTTTGATATATCACAGCATTACCGTATTACTTTAACCGTAACAACAAATACTACTACTACTACTACTACTACTACTACTACTTCTTCTATTGGACCCATGAGAGCACAAAAACCGTGTCCCTAAAAATTTCCTCGCCCTGTCGCGTACACATAAGAATATAAGAAAATTGTGGAAGCTGTAAGAAGCCATCAGGCCTACTCGTGGCAGTCCCTGTATTAAACATGCCTACCTATTTCCACCTATCATCCTCATCCATAAATTTGTTCTGATCGTTTTATAAAGGCTGTTGTGGGAGTTGCTGAGTTTTTAGGGGTGTTTTCACGATTCCGGTGGTAGTTTAACAAGAATTCATCATCAATCATAAGAAAAAAAAAATATCGAAAAAAATCGAAAAAAAAATTACCGTGGACATTGAAAGGAGTCCTGTGGGGAGAATTGCGTTTTCTAGAGTGCTTTCATGACTCCAATGTGAAAAAAAAAAAAATCATTTATGACATATGAAAACCGTCCTAATGAGAGAGCAAAGCATTTCAGGACACGAATTATAATATAAACACTACGTCTCTCTCCTTCGCAAACTTCACCTCTGTCTTCCCTCTCCCATGAAAACCCGAAAAAGAAAAAAAAAAAGAAAAATATGTGGCCTTTGAAAACAGTCCCGATGAATGAACAAGCGTTTCAGATCACGAGTCGTAACCACTGTGATTTGAGAGAATAAAGCGTTTCAAAACACGAATCATAAACACAAACCTCTTCTTTGCAAATCTCACCTCTGTCACTCGCCTACCATTAGAACCCGAACAATCATCACAGTGTCCTTTGAAAACAGTACTGATGAGAGAATAAAACGTTTCAAAACACGAATCATAAACACAAACCTCTTCTTTGTCACTCGTCTCTCATTAGAACCCGAACAATTACCACTATGGCCTTTGAAAACAGAAGTGATGAGAGAATAAAGCGTTTCAAAACACGAATCAAACACGAAACTCTTCTTGCAAACCTCACCTCTGTCACTCGCCTGCCATTAGAGCCCAAACAATCATCACTATGGTCTTTGAAAACAGAGAGAACGACGCGTTTCAGACCACGAATAAAAAAACACGATTCTTTTTGCAATCCTCGCTTACGATTTTCTCCTCTTCACCTCTGTCACTCCTCCGTCACTCCCATGTCTCGCCTAAGTGTCAGCGCATCACCACGCTAGTCACCGCCAGCAGCTGCAGTAATCCTAAGCCTAAGCCGGCGCCGGGAGACACAAACTGGCCTCATAACATTACCGCGAGACGTAAGAAGGAAATAGGAGGCAGCGACGGCCTCTCCTCTCCCATTTTTCAGGCCTACAACGGACGCTGGATCTTCTAGAAATCTCTCATTTTAGGCCTAGGTATATTTACTTCCTCTGTGTAGTCGTGGCTAGATGTGTAAACGATAGTAGTGGAGATAACAATTAGACGAGTTGGTATATTTAGTTCAGATGTATAGTAGCATAGCGTGAACAGTAGTAGTGGGTATAATAATTAGAGTTAGTAAATTTTGTTCGTCTGTGTATTAGTATAGTGTATGAATGGTAGTAGCGGGGGTAACAATTAGACGAGTGGTGTATTTAGTTGATCTGTATAGTAGTATAGTGAATGAACAATAATTAGATGCGTTGGTAAATTTAGTTCCTTTGTACAGTAGTGCTTGATACGTGAACTAATAGTGGATAGAAGAATCACTGTAGTAGCACTGTTGTAGTGGAATAATTACTGTACTGTAGTAGTATTGTAGTAGTTAAAGCAACCTAGAAAAATATCACCTGCATAAGGATAAAGAGTCCAATGAAGAAAAAATAAATAAATAAAAACACGAAAATAAAAGTAATTGCAGGAACAACAAAAAAAAAGATGACAAAATATGGTCACTATAATAATAATAAAAAAAGTAGTAGTAGAAATAGTAGTAGTAGTAGTAGTAGTAGTAGTAGTAGTAGTAGTAGTTGATGTTTTTGTAAGTTTCTGTAGTAGTAGTAGTAGTAGTAGCAGTAGCAGTAGCAGTAGCAGTAGCAGCAGCAGCAGCAGTAGTAGTAGTAGTAGTGGTAGTAGTAGTAACAGCAGTAGTAATAAACAGTACAATTAATGGAAAAAAAAAAAGCACTACACGTGGCTATGTAGGCTAAGCTCCCCTGCGCAGTCACATTCTCTGAGGCACGCACCTAAGCCAGCCATTCAAGCATTTACTGCCTTCGTGCACAGAAGCTCACAAGCCTCAGCTGTAGAACGGTTTCCAAGTCATGATCAAACCTAGATTATTGACAGAAATGACGTACGTGTGTGTATGTGTGTGTGTGTGTGTGTGTGTGTGTGTGTGTGTGTGTGTGTGTGTGTGTGTGTGTGTGTGTGTGTGTGTGTGTGTGTTTTGCTTTATCGTCTGCTTCTTCTGTTTTAGATATTAAGACATATAATGATTGTTCTTTCAAGTTCCTCTTCATTCATTTGTTATATTTTAGATTTCTTTACTTTTTTTTTGTGTTTTTATCTGTCTTCTCTAATTTATCTAGTTTTTTTCTTTTGCTTGCTTTACGGTGTGTTTTAATAATTTGTTACCGTATTCATGTTTGAACGTATTTGTGATTTTATTAGTGTATTGCATATTTGTGGTCAGTAAAATATATACGTCTCTCTCTCTCTCTCTCTCTCTCTCTCTCTCTCTCTCTCTCTCTCTCTCTCTCTCTCTCTCTCTCTCTCTCTCAAACACACACAGTTCCTAAACTTCATCACTGTTCAAAGAATATACAACAAAAAGAACACAAATATATAAATAAATATAACTGCTATAATTTACCATCAAGCATCACACACCTAATAAAACTAAATAAGAAAAAAAAATTATATCAAACTCCCCAAAAATAAGAAACCACATATTTTGATACCCTTCCCTCTGGTAATATTCTAAACAGCTCCTCCACAACTGAATCTATCAAAATGAAATAGAACAAAATATTTAATTACTTATAAAAATTAGCCCCCCTGCCCCCCTAAAATAAAAAAAAAAATAAAAAAACGCACTCACGATAATAAATACTTTTTTCTCCCTTACTATCCCCTTCTTTAACATTCTAAACAACTCCATCATTACCAAAAGTATAGAAAAATAAACACACACACACACACACACACACACACACACACACACACACACACACACACACACACACAAATAACTCCACAAAAATATATCAAACCAGACCACATTAAACCGAAAAAAAAACTAACTAAGAATAAGCAACACATTTTCTTCCCCTCTCCACGCTGTGCTAATATTCCAAACAACTCCATCATTAGCAGAGAGCGGCAATTATTCCTTCAAGCAGCGCGCTCTCTAAAACACTGCGGCGTCAGTCTTTCATCGGGCCAGCGCTGGATGGGCGGGTGTGGGATAATAGAGCTTAACTTACTGACCACGGGGAGCGATTGCGATTATTAGCGAGTTAACAAGATCATGATTGGGGGTGGAGAGAGAGAGAGAGAGAGAGAGAGAGAGAGAGAGAGAGAGAGAGAGAGAGAGAGAGAGAGAGAGAGAGAGATGCACCATTTATGATTGGCAACACTGTTATGGATGAGAGAGAGAGAGAGAGAGAGAGAGAGAGAGAGAGAGAGAGAGAGAGAGAGAGAGAGAGAAAGTGGGGAGAGGGGGGGCAAAGCATGACTTACAAAGGGATTCGTGTCAAACAAGAAAACGTGGAAGAAGAAGAAGAAGAAGAAGAAGAAGAAGAAGAAGAAGAAATGGAGGAGGAGGAGGAGGAGGAGGAGGAGGAGGAGGAGGAGGAGGAGGAGGAGGAGGAGGAGGAAGAAGAGGAGGAGGAAAACAGGCGGAAGAAGGACAATTTACCCTATGACCTCAACCATCAAGGGACGTTGCGGTGGTGGTGGTGGTGGCGCTGTGGTGGTGAAGGTCATGTACTCCCCTCCCTCCTCTTCCGGCCCCCCTCCACACACACACTCTCTCTCTCTCTCTCTCTCTCTCTCTCACCGACCACCTTACCTCTCTTCTCTTTAGTTTCCAATACCAATCTTACAAATGTACAAGTTTCAATGTTTATCAAATACCTGGGGAAGAATTAACTACTAAACCAGGCAACTAGAGTAAACTGACTTACCACTTAATTTGCGAGGCATTCTGAGTGTCCTTGGCGGTGCTGAAGGTGTGAAGAGACAGCTGAACACACGAACAGGTGAACAGAGAAGCAGGTGAACACAAACAGCTGAACCGATGGAAAGTTGAACGCAGTAACAGCAAAGGACAAAAAAATCACTGAACGCAGGAATAAATGAACACGGGAACAGCGGAACACGGAAACCACTGAACACAGGAACACGCAAATGGAAGAATCGTAGAAACAGAGTAGAGAAGATGGAGGCAGAATTTCTCAGTTCACGTTGCTCTTTCCGTCTTCTTCCTCTTGCTCTCTTTATCCTCACTCGATTCTTTTCTCCAGGGCGTTATCTTCCCGTCTCCACCTCTCCTTATCCCCTCACCTCCGGTCCTCCCCCGTACTGCCACTGATCCGGGATGAGTGAGGGTGTTGTCGGTGTTGTCACAAGTGTTTGCTGAGAGAGGAACGAGAGAGTCGGCACGCTTCGCTTCCCTTCGTGTCTGTGGCTTTGCTGTCTGTGTATCCCTTCACAAGTCACGGCGTTCAGATGACAGTAACTTTTTTGATCTTAGTGAGGACTTACACGAACGGTTGGCAATAAGTGACGTAAAACGCAGCAGATGACAGTAACTTCTATGCAGCGTTCCGCCTTGATAACAACAGACTGACTGGTTGGCTGTGAGAGCGTGACAGAAAGTGCAGCAGGCAAGGCAGGCAGGCAGGCAACCCACACAGCCACAACAAAGTAAAGGTGTGTTAGAAAACTTTGGGCCAAACACGTGACACTTCTCTCCAACAATCACGAAGGCACCTCATTAAAACTGCCACTGCCACTGCTGACAGTCAACCAATCCACACACTGCAAGTAAACAAGGTACAAATAATCACGTTGTTTACAAGTACAAAACAACCTAAAAATGACTTGTTCACTCTTTTCAATGAGAAACTTAAGCACCTTTTCAAAATTCACTGAAAATCTGATCTCACCACGAAACCCAACGCGTTAGTTAGCCACCATCCTCACTGGGCACCAAAACACGCGGTACGAGCGACCATTTAACTTAGCACCACTGATGGGAGAGAAGAGTACACGCTCCCCGTCTCACATCCCGAGACACACTGACGCCTCAACTCTGTAACATTGGGCGGGGCCATTTGAAGCCGGGAGGGGAGGACGTTCAACAGGTGGTAAGTGGCCCTTGTGCTGAGGCCATTGTGTGTGTGTGTGTGAGCCAGAAAGTGAAGGTGACTGATGAGATACATCCTTGATTGGAGGTGTAACTTATGAATGTACGGTACATTAACGCTGTGTTCCTTACGTAATCTTTGTCTGTTCTTAGGTACCTGACTATGCAATTGTGAGTAATGTGGTACGTATCTAACAAGCTAATAAGGGCTTCGGTGGTTCTAGCGGTGGTTGTTGTGGTGGCGATGGTGGCAGTAGTAGAAGTAGCTATAGTAGTAGTAGTAGTAGATTAAGTGTCCTTGAAGAAAATGATCTAGCTTTATGACGCCCTAAAAGGAATGAAGAAAGAAAGTTAAGAAAACTGAGATAACAAGATTGTAAACGTAACAACACACACACACACACACACACACACACACACACACACTAAAGATTCCGCACTGCTTAACTAGACGAGACAGGGAGACATGACAAGGTACCCAAGTATTGCCAAGTATTTAAGAATCATCAAGTATTTAAGTAACGTCAAGGATCCAAGTATTCACAGTAAACTCCATGTATCCAAGTATTATTGCCAGGTATCGCCAGGAATGAAGGAATCAGTTGGTATCGTTAGGTAACCAAGTCAAGGATCTCCAGATATTTCCAGGTATTGCCAGCAGCGCCTTTCCCTCACCCTAATCTTGGCTTTCACTGCCTCATCTTCTCGTGTCGCTCAGGTAAAGCAACACCCGTAATCAGAGCTTCCCTTTGCGGCTCTCGTGTCTCCTTTCCTATACACGTAATCACACAGACACACACACACACACACACACACGAACTCTATCTTCCTTCTACTTCTTTTTTTTTTCCTCACGCTTGTCACACACACACACACACACACACACACACACACACACGAAAAACTCTATCCCTTCTTTCCTTCTTTCTCCTAACTTTTTTTTTCTCCTCTCACGCTTGTTACACACAGACAAACACACACACACACACACACACACACACTGTCTCTTCGCTTCTTCTTTTTCCTATCCTTTTTTCCTTCTCACGCTTGTTACTTTTCCTCCTCCTTCCTCTCTTTCTCCTCACCTATGCTACTTTTCTTTCTCTTTTCTTTTATCTCCCTTCTCACCTTTCCTGCTTGTCTTCCCTTCTCATCTCCTCGTACTTCATTTTCTCTTCACATTTTCTATTCTTTCTCCTACTTATATCTCCTTTGTTGCTTATATTTACTTCCTTCGTTTATCTTCTTTTATTGCCATATTTTTTTTCTTTTACTTCTCTTTCTCTCCTATTACAAATATTTCTTCCAATGTTTGCTTTTGTAATTCCTTCTCCCATTTTCTTTTACTTGTACGCTCTTTGTTTTTACTCTCTCTCTCTCTCTCTCTCTCTCTCTCTCTCTCTCTCTCTCTCTCTCTCTCTCTCTCTCAAATATTTCTCCTTACGTTTGCTTTTGTAATTTCTTTCTTTATCTTCTTTTATTCCCATGCTTCTTACTTCGCTGTCTCTCTCTTCTGTAATTATTTTTCCTTATTTTTTTTTCTATTGCTCTTTTTTCTTCCATCTCTCTTTCTCGTCTCAGTTCTTAAAGTGCCAATAGTGTTTTATTCTTTTATTCTTTCTTGTTATAGTGTAACTGTGTGCCTGAATACGTGATGTTTTCCCCTTAATTCTTCTTGATTGCTAGAAGAGTTTTTAATGACTTTGTAGCGGAAAGTTTTACCACACGCTTATCCACTTGCACGGCAGCTGACACACACACACACACACACACGTACTGTTGGTGTTACTACTACCACTACTACTTATATTACTCCTCCTCCTCCTCCTACTACTACTACTACTACATTTAATCTACACGAACTTAAAAGTCAATTCAAGAGAGCAGGAAGACAAGTAGGATTGAGGGAGTACTAAGCAATGAAGGAGAGGATGGGAAAGGTATTAGGTAGAGGCAAGCAGCAGCAGCAGCAGCAGCAGCAAGACCCGCGGCATGAATCAACAATAACCTTTCCTTGCATTTCCGTCTTACTCTCTCTTCACCGCTGAGTTACCTCTCAATAGTCGAGGCCGCGGCAAGGTTAGGCCTAACAGACACCCTCACACACACACACACCAAGACCCAGCCAAGCCCCTGAGCCAGCCTGGAGGGGCGGAGGGATATGAACCCCCCACACAACAAACATACTCCGGTGATCAAACGCATTCGCTGTTTACATCTTCAGTTTTTAATGAAAAGTTTTCTGTTTCAGCAGGATATGAAATGCTGATTGCACGTTTGTTCCCACTTTTCTCCCCGAGCGTTTCCCCGCGGGCGGCAGCAGCGTCATGGCGGACTTACTCTAGATACAGCTGATGACAAAATGCATATGAAATTTTTCGATGTGCTCGTGAGCGTAACATAAAAACTATTCTTATTGCTCACCACATTTTGTTCTGCCCTAAGAATTGCTGTGTAATAGTTTATCATTTCTAAACGAAACGCAAAAGTTCCAGCTTTTTTTTTTTTTTTTTTCAAAATGTTGAGTACATCACCCTTTTTATTTTAATTCTTCTATATGTGTTTGTTTATTTATGTCTAACCTAAGGGCTACTGTTTACTTTCACTATTTCAAACCATCCAGAAAATACTACTTACAGATTTCTCAAAGTGAAAAGGAAAACAAAAATAAAAACAATTAAAAATATTAAACTCCCATTCTACATAAGGAGTGCAGTGTACTTCTCCCGGGCGTACGTTTCCTTAAAGAATGATTATAACACCTCATTTTTTAATAACCACACAAACTGCAATATATTCCCTTAAATTTCAAACCAAACACAAAAACATGTCAAATTTCTCAAAAAGATCAAGTAAAGCATCCTACCTCATTAACAATATGAGCCCCAGTGTGTAGTCCTTTAAAACCATTCTAAACTAACTACAAAACTATATGAATGTAGTATATAATCCTTTTAAAACCATTCTATACTAACCACAGTAAGACGTTCCGAGTCGTCTCCGCAGTTTTCTCATCCCCTTCCCCAAGCTGGTAACTCTGTCCAGGGGCTTTATCCGTCCATATACTTCAAAAACCATTCCAGACTAATGGATACGAATGCAGTGTTTAGTCCTTTGAAAAAAACATTCCAAACAACACACAAAATCATACGAACTTTAGTCTTTTCAAAACCAGTCCATACTACACACAATGTTATACAAAACCATTCCAGACTAACCACAAGCCACTCCACCTTCTCAGAAACATCGAGTGTAGCGTGAAATCTCTCCCGAATAACCCCAGCAGACCCCATTCTCGCATCACACCATGCAAATCCGGCTCAGGGTCAGACAGTCAGCCTCCGCTCCCTTGCTCCTTGATGCTCTCCTCAGCCCCACCACCACCACTACCCCGCCGCCCTTCCCCTTTCACACACTGGCTTGGTCTCCTCATCAAGGCGCGCATGACCTCCTGGCGCCCTCCACGAGAAGAAAGAAGGTGATAATGCCTGTCCGCGTCACGACCTTGGGCTTTCAGGAAAGAGGAAGGAAGGGAGGTAGGAAGGGAGGAAGGGAGGGGAGTGCGTGAGGGTCGAGCGGGCGGGCAGACAGCGTGGCGCCCCAGCACACACCTCAGTCTGGGAAGGGAAAGGAGGAATCGACGCGGAGAAACTGGCTGGTCACTTCTGTTCCCCCTGGCAAGGTCTCGCCCTCAGGAGCTCGCCTCAGCACATCACGTTCGCGCATCGCATGACCTTAGCGAGGAATGGGAACCCGGATGCATATGTGTGTGTGTGTGTGTGTTTGTGTGTGTGTGTGTGTGTGTGTGTGTGTGTGTGTGTGTGTGTGTGTGTAGCTTTCAAGGTTATCTAATGCATCATTTACACGGAATCTGGAGACGTGACTCGGGTAGCAGTTGTAGCAGTGGTGGTGGTTGTTGTGTAGTGTAGTAAGGAGACGACTTCACCTTATAGTGTGGGGCGTGAAGTGGTTTGGTCAGTGTGCAGAACGCCTCACCTACACTGCATATACAGCATGCTAGGATACGAACAATTTACACTATACAAATGCCACATTACCATATCAGCAACCTACACACACTATACACAAAATATTACCATGCCAGCAACCACTGCTCCTCCACCTACACTATACACACAGCACATCACCATATCAACAAGCTCCACACTGCGCCTCAATCTAAAATATAAGCCCACCACATTACCATTGCAACACACACATTGATACCCTCCCTTCCTCAGCAAGGCATCTTGGATTACAATACTTTTCTCTTCTCTTTTAGTCAAATTACTAAAAATTACCATATCAACCAGCATGTATGAGAAGCAGCAACACACACTGATACCTTCCCTCCCTCAGCAAACAGGCGTCTTAGATTAAAATACTTTTCTTTTCTCTTTCAGTACAGTTAGTCTTTCTCTGCAGTTACCATATCAACCAGCATATATGAAAAGCTCTATGCAAAAAGGGAAGAATAGATCATTTTCAAAATTTGGCAGAAAACGCATTCAGACTTTGTGGAACTTTCAAATAATACGATTTTAGACTTATAGGCACTGTGATAGGGGCAGGTCATCTAAGAATTACGGGACTGTGGGTAATGTTTATGGAGAAAGAGCACTCTTGGGACGGATGGATACTCTAGTCTTTCTGCTTTGAGCTCCTCAGTGGCTCCTTTAAAACAATAGTAGCTGTAGATTACGTCTTCTTTCCCTTCTTTTATGCTTTACTTTAATACTATAGTAAGTGCATTGTTGTGAAATGATTGCCGCACCAATTGGCTTTTATATTCTCCACTCTAGACAATGGTAGCAGTATATTAATGATTTTTTCCTCTAATACTATCGAGCAAAGTAGTGCAATTCAGTGAAATCAAACACCATAATAGGACTTTTACAAAATTTACTGCTATCTGATAACCTTAGTAAAATGAATTAATAAACAAATATCCCAAGAAAGGCGAAATGGATCTTACCTGACTAACATTTTATCAATATCATTATTATTACATTACTTTTATCATTTTGTTTTTAAATGGGGGAAGACAGGCCGAGGAAAGCGAGAAATCAAGAAAATAACAGGCAAAGTGTTGAAAAATTAAATGAACGGGAGAGAAAAATAGAAACAAGAAATCTAAGATGCGATTCGATAAGAAAGTGAACTAATATCATAAGGAACCAATACAAATAAGCAGCAGCAGTCAGGCGGGGAGGGAAGGAAGAGGGAAGGGTGCCGTGAGGTAAGCGAGTCGTGAAGCACTGCACTCATCTCCGCGTCCCTTCCTTTGTTTCCCACGCCCACCTATCCCACCCAAGTCACTCTCCGCTCCTCGATTGCAGTGGCATTAATACTCCAGGCAGGACTGAACCATCGTGCTTCATAGTGAATAGTAAGGAGTAGAACCGAATTGTAAAGAGTCATAACGTTGAAAGAAATAAAAAAAATAAGACAATTATTATTATTATTTTTTTTTTTACATATCAGGGATAAATAAATAGCCAAGGGATAAATAAAAATCATGCATGAAAGAAAGAAGAAAGAAAAAAATCCAGAATATCGTTTCCATAAAAGAAAAAAAATGAAACGAAGCAAGAGAGATGACGAATTTAGTTTAGTTTGTTCGAAATAAATCAAGCTTGGCGAATAATGAAGAACAACTGATTTAAATTAAGTTAAAAGGCGAATAATATAGAGCAATTCCTGAAAAAAGTAGGCATATTTGACGTCACAACAAAAAAGCTTAAGATTCAGCGTAATATCAGGGCAATGAAGGAGTACAGCACCTTCATTACATAAAGAGTACGTACATTAACCAGTATGATCCCACTCCCGTGTAGAAACCAATGCCTACCCACGCAGAGTAATCCGTTGAAATGAAGAACTTCCCTCTGATGTAACATAAACTTAAGATTCACCATCATACCGGAGCAACGAGAGAAAAACACCACTTTCATAACACAAAGACCAAGTATATAAACCAGTATATTCTTGTTGTCGTGTAAAATTCCAGGACCCAGTGTGTTGAAATGAAGTACTTGTATCTGGCGCAACATAACAACTTGTACTCTACATCAGAGGTTTCCAAACTGGGGGTCATGTCTCACTGGAGAACCATACATAAAAAATTTTGGGGCCATAAGCTGAGGCTGTGTACACATAAAAATCCCAAGGCCCATCACACTAGAACAATATGAGGTGGAATGAATGAAATCACAGGTATTGCCGGAGTTTTTTTTTTTCTAATAATGGAGCTAGATAAATGTGAGACTACAGACAGTTACTGTAGTCACGAGATGGAGATTGTGGGGGAAAGGGGGGCCATGGATGAGGATCGTATATGAAAAATGGGTAAAGATTAAAAACAGTTTGAGGACCACTACTCTAAATAATAATAATAATAATAAGTGATGAAAGAATCCAGCACCTCCATGACATACACAGCAAGTAACTACATAAACTAGTATCTTCCTGTTCCGGTCTAAAAACCCACTGCCCAGCCACTTCAGTTTGGCGAAACAAAAACAACTTAAATTCAACACAATACCCGAGCAACGAAACAAAACAGCACTTACATAACATGAAGACTGAATAAATAAACCAGTATCTTCTTGTTGCCGCGTAGAAACCCACTGCCCAGCCACTTCAATTTGGCGAAACAAAACAGCTTAAATTCAACACAATACCTGAGCAACGAAACAAAACATCACTTACATAACATAAAGACTAAGTAAATAAACCAGTATTTTCTTGTTGCCGCCTAGAAACCCACTGCCCAGCCACACTAACTCCCTCGTGATAGCATTACTCTCGGGTACCCCAAGGCTTTCATCATTCGTTGCCGCGACAAATCGAATAAGAGGCGCCTTTACTGCCACGCTTAAGGTCCATCAGCCTCGCCTGGCAAACACTTCCCTGCGCCGGGCGGGGAGCCAAGACGGGATGTGTGGAGAGAGTTTGCTGATTAGGGGAATTATTTTGATTCTGTCTGTCTGTCTGTCTGTCTGTCTGTCTGTCTCTCTCTCTCTCTCTCTCTCTCTCTCTCTCTCTCTCTCTCTCTCTCTCTCTCTCTCTCTCTCTCTCTCTCATACAACAAAACTACAAACATACAAACAGACAAATAATTTTATATATAGCTACAATGTTTCATTTACATGTTGGCAGAGTATTAATAAAGTCTAAACCAAAGAAATGATCGCTGCTTTAATATCTTGCTGAAATTAATGAGGAGTGGACAGCAAATCCCACATTTTTTTACAACTCAAATATTCTCATACTTCCCGAGTACTGTTGCCGGACTCATTCTGATCCTCACACAGCCTTCAGAGTTGTTTGTCATTCCTTTATGTTCATTTGTGTTCCTTTTGTGTTCCTTATGTACAACTCCATCCTCCTCGGTCTCTACACTCTACCGATGTTTGTTCCTCCTTTGTGTTCCTTTGTACAGATTTCCTTTCTCCTTCACTCTATACTGCTGTTTGTGCTTCAGTTGTTTGTCATTCCTTTGTGTTCTTTTGTGTTCCTTATGTGCAACTCTTCATCCTCCTCGGTTTCTACACTATATTGATGTTTGTTCCTTCTTTGTGTTCCTTTGTACAGGTGTCCTTTCTCCACTCTATACTGATGTTTGTACTTTCTTTGTGTTCATTTGTGTTACTTTTGTATGCACACTATACTGTTGTTTGTACTTGCTTTGTGTTCATTTCTGTTCCCTTTTTACTGGTCTCCTACTTTCTCCTCTATACTATACTGTTGTTTGTTCTTTCTTTGTTTTCCCTATGTTCGCTTTATACTGCTTTGTATTCTCTTTTTTTTCATGCTTGTTTTCCGTATGTTCCCTTTGTACTACTATTTTCTATTCCTTTTTCCATCTCTGTTTTTCCTATGTTCCCTTTGTACTGCTCTCTATTCCCTTTTTCCTTCTTTGTTTTCCCTATGTTCCATTTGCACTGCTCTCTATTCCTTTTTTTTCATCTTTGTTTTCCCTATGTTCCCTTTGCACAGTTCTATTCTCTCTTTTTTTTTTTTTTTTTGTCAGTGTCTCGACTACGTATTTCTTAAAACTTGTGTCTTGTTCCGTCCTCTCTCTCCTGTCTCACGTCGCTTCTCGCATCCACATGACCCGCGTTGTCTCAGCTCTCGAGTCCCACAAGACGATCCTAAGTCAAGAATGTTAAGGCTTGTGCCGAGCAAATATGGGATCACCGATGGCCTTGCACGGAGTCACTCATGAATGATGCATCGCGCTCACTACCGCTGCTCTCTCTGCTTCCGTCTCGGGACTCGGTAAGTGGGCGAATAATTCCGGTTCAAATAATGGAGTCTTTTTATTCTCGTCTGAGTTTTTGTTTGTTGGATTAACGAGTGGAGGAATGTAGCTTCTGTTTTTTTTATTTTTTATTATGTTTGTATGTTATTGCGGTTATTATTTATGGTATTGATAATTTTATTGTTGTATTATTATTATGATTACTTGTAGTTGTAGCAATGATGGTAAAGGTGGTAGTTGTGCTGGTAATAGTAGGAGTAGTAGCAGTAGTAGTAAAAAAATGCTGCTGCTGTTGTTGTTGTTGTTGTTGTTGTTGTTGTTGTTGTTGTTGTTGTTGTTATTGCTGTGCATTAAAACGAATTCTCAAAAACAGTAATGCGCAGATAAGCATACAGATCCGGACACACACACACACACACACACACACACACACACACACACACACACACACACACACACACACACACACACAGCCCCATACATATACTGCAGATATTGGGTATGTGATTTAAGCTGCAAATCCACTGCCCTATATATGGTAACTTCATTTTCAAACTTCCAAAAGAATCGACCAAAATTCTTCTTTCTTCCTTTACTCTATGGAATAAACATCGTTCTTGTCCTAGTTCATCTTTCGTTCTGTGGCCAGAGACCCGAAGCGTTCCAGTATTTTATCTCGATTATTTGGTAACGACCCATGCACAGATACACCACTACCACTCATTGCTCAGTATTTTAATGTAATGTGTGTGTTTTGGTCAAGGAGAGAGAGAGAGATGGCGCCACCGCTGCAAGGTCTGAGCATTACTGAGCAGCCGTACTTCCTTCACTCCCTGTATTCCTTAGTTCAGGGCACATATTCAGAAACGCTTCAAAGACTAGAGATGATTAGCCAGGTTCTCAAGAATTTTTTCCTGTTAATAACGTGAATACCTTATTAATCTGTCACTAGAACCACTGAAACACACTTAAAAACCCGTGTAGCTTCTACTAGGGGCTTTTGAATTAGTGAAGGTGCAGCCCAGAAATGTTCCAGAATACGGGTCAATGCAGCTAGAGAAAATATCTTTGGTAATAGTCCAGGTCCCAGTACTGTCAGTGGATCGGAGCTTTAGTTAAGGGTTCAGGTTCCTCATAAGTTTCCTTGGTTGTGATAGTGCTGCATTTTGAGGCTATACAAGTGGGAAGGCCCTGGTTAAAGGCGATATAGTTTTAATAACATTTAGTAGTTGCAGTAATAACGGCAGTACTAGTAATTGGTATTTTCTGGAGCGTTTTCATGATTCTTGTGACAGTTTTGTGAGGATTCTCTCTGCAATCGTCAATGGAAAGGAACACCTGTTGTACCTGGATAATTCCTGTAACCTTTAGAGATGGACTTAATGAGACAGCAGAGTTTAATTAATCTTTTCACTACTAGTCAATCTTTTTTCATAATCATCTACGTTTTTAAGATTTTTTTAATAGTCTCTTAAAAATGTACTTACGTAGTTTAGCAAAGATTAGATTTTCCTCATATTATTATTTTCTTCTTTATGTTCATTCAAACAATTATAACAGTCATCTCAGTGTTAGCGAAAGTACGACACCCACCTCCACCATCCCTTTATATTCTCACGTTAATTTTCTCTAAACATGAACCCACCCACTGCTACCTGTCCTTAATAACAAGCCTCACTGGAACATTTCTCTTGTTCTCGCACCTCTAAACATTACACTGACTATACATAAGAACATAAGAAAATAAGGGAAGCTGCAAGAAGCCACCACACCTACACATTGCAGTCTATTCCTCTAATCCTTACTCCTCTTTGTTCGATTTATCATACAGGGACAATTCATTCGTTCTATCCCCTCTAAAACGTTACTCTATCTATATGTCGCAAAGTCTAATATTCTAATTCTTCCTTCCCTCTCTTAGTTTTTCGTAAAGATTTTGTACAGTGACCTTTCTTTTGTTTTATATCCACCTGTACGCATCATAATTACCTATTTACAACATTGTATATGGAAAACTCTACTCTTCTACTTATTTCTTCCCACTGTTAGTTCTTCGTAAGGGTTCTGTACAGTGCTTTAATTGGTGTGAGTTGCTACATATCCCTGCCTCCTTGCCTCGCTGCCTGCCTGCCTCGCGGCCTCACGCGTCAGGACTCACGGTACAACAAAAAACTTTAGCCACCCTTCAAAAAGTTGGCGCGGTTTTCTGTGCTGCTGCTGTTTGAAGTCCAGGCGGGCGGGAGATTTTCTCGAGTCTTTACAGAGGGAAGGAAAACACTGCTGCTCTTATTCCTCGTTGGATTTGAAGCATACAGAACATTCCAAGTAGTCTTTAACGGATGTATGCTATCTCCGTATCTATTATCTCCCTCTCTATGCATGATATTCACGGGGACACTATGCTAAACTTGAGGAAAATGGGAAATGACAAAGAAATAAGCGCAGGACTAGTAATCAGGAATAAATATGGGAGAAACGGAGTAGGATGAGATGAGAAGGAACAGAAG
>NC_087168.1:885000-895000 GCF_035594125.1 Scylla paramamosain
AGAAAGGCCGATTAAGCGTTTAGAATGACAGTCTAATGATGCATGCGTGTATCACCTTTGAGTCTTCCCTGGAAACGTTATATTGGAGGGCATTCTTTAACTAAATCTACTAATCAAATCTATTAACTAAATTTTCATCACTAGTATTTTCGATCATTCATCCCCTTCTCTAGTAAACGCTGGAACTCCCTGCCTGCTTCTGTATTTCTTCCTTTCTATGACTTGAACTCCTTCAAGGGGGAGGTTTCAATACACTTATCCTCTGCTATTTGATTATTATATTTGGCATTGCTCTGAGAATTGGCATTTAAAAGGGGATTTTTTTTATTCAAATATTTGTTGTCCTTGGTCGCTGAGCCGCTTACGTAAAAAAAAAAAATAGTAGCAGTTACTTAGTGACTCACTGACTTTCTCGAAACGAAATGATGGAGGGCATTTCTTAAAACAAATCTACTAAATCTAAAAAAAAAAAAATCGTCTTCACATCCTATTAGCAGTAGTTCCTCACTGACTTGAATCAAGAGTGTGCTTCGAATTTATAATACCTGTTAACATCAATCGCTCACTCCTTGTAGTTACTTTCGTGGTTACTAGTCCGTGATACTGGGAACATGTAAACGGGGATCCAATCTATGACGCTGTAAAGGCGAGGTGTTTTTCTCTGCAATTCTGTAGTCACGTGTGCTTGAAGTATCACAAACAGGGATTCTTTAGGACCAACTGATCTACTGAATTAGCCTTTTCTCTTTTTCTTTTCTTTCTTTCTTTTTTGAGGGAGGTGAAGCCATTACGAGGGTTTTTTTTTCTTTATTTTCATTTATCCTTGTTCAGTCTCCCCTATATCATAAAAATGTTTGTTTTTCCTTTGTGTTCCTTTTGTGTTCCTCTTGTTATATACGAAGACTAAAGCTTTCATATAACAGCAGCCCACTCCTGCACTCAGCCATCACTGTCGTATTTCCTTCTCGCCTTATTACTTCATTCCTTCCCCTCCTTTTTCTTAACTATTTAATAACTTCAACAACATCCCTCTCTCTCCTACTTCTCTCCCTCTTTAATATTTAACTCACCCTCTTTCTCCTCTTCCTCCTCCTATGTAATCTCCTTCATCTTCCTTCGTTCGGCTATTCTTCTTCCCTGTTTGCTTTTCCCCCGTCTTTTCCCTACCATCCTCTGGGGAACCTTCGATTTCTCAATTTTTCAGCATAGGAATAATTATGTCATTTGTGAATTGCCGCATCTCCAGTATTGGCGTGGAATATATAACTGTCCAACACTTCCAAATCAAACAGCACGCGTAATTAGGTAATATATTATTATGATTATTATTATTATTTCTTTTTTATTGTGAAGTGTTCGAGGGCAGCATTCTCATAGGTATCGCCGTCACATCTAAACTTTTTTATACTTTTTTTTATGATATTTTTTTCTTTATTTATTAATACTATTTATCTATTTATTTTTAGTTGAATAGAAAAAAGTTGCGATTTTCTCTATGGTGACGAGCCTGGACAAAATATACCAGGTGTAATACGAGTTACTGCGGATGTTGCTTCAGGTGTAAGTACATGTTAATATAAGTCGAAAATGTTCAATGCACATATGCAAGTGTGGCCTGGCGACAGATACATCGGCGGGCCGGGCGGGTTTCCATGGCGGGATGTGTATGCCTGGATATCCGTTGGTGAGATTGTGAATGATTCAGTCATGATTTCTCCAGTGTTAGAGATTTACAGTATTCCATGCCGAGACGAGTGATAGCAACGTAAAGGTGATTTACCGCTGAACATTACACAGTGGCAGTATGGAGGTAATGAACGACAAAGATAATAGGCTGCGTGGCACCATGCATTGCCTGCCCGGGCAGGGAGTGGGAAGGAGCGAGGCTACCAACAAATCAGCTGATTGCTAGTCCGTCACACGCAGCTTCCCTCCGAGATTGTGACAAATAATACGTTCAGATTCTATTGTATAACTTAATGTAATGTGGAGTGTGTGGACAAGGTGTTTCTCCACCATGGTTATCCGCCCGGCCCAGCAGTTCGTTGTATCTCGCCAGGCCACACTAGAATTTCACACCACGGCTGTACAACGCCTTAAAATGCATGTGTGCATAGAACATTTTCGACTTGCGCTTTCACCTCTGGCATTACTCCCAGAAACTCGTGTTACATCCTGTACAAGGGAGGAATACATCAGAGGCACAACACATGCAGTATTAATGAAGGACACCTGACACGTACCAATTTTCAACAGTCACCTCAGTTGTATTTGAAAAGCCACGTGCGAGACACCCATTCACCTTTTGCAATTTACCCATAAACTCCACCCAGCAGAAATTGAGAGTTGTACTATCATCATATGGTGTGGGTTTTCTTGTCATCAGATACACAGTCCCGAGGATACAAGCTTAAGGACATCGTAAAAAGAAGACTAGACAAATTTATGGATGAGGATGACAGGTGGAATAAGTAGGTACGTTACATATAGGGACAGCCTCAGTCTCTTGCAGCTTCCCTTATTTTCTTGTTATGTAATGCCCAAATGCAAGATTTACCCGCCTGAACACAACTCCAGCTTGTAATGAAAAGCCTTCAAGAAAATGCATCACAAACCATGTGCGAATAGTGATCTCTCTCTCTCTCTCTCTCTCTCTCTCTCTCTCTCTCTCTCTCTCTCTCTCTCTCTCTCTCTCTCTCTCTCTCTCTCTCTCTCTCTCTCTCTCTCTCTCTCTCTCTCTCTCTCTCTCTCTCTCTCTCTCTCTCTCTCTCTCTCTCTCTCTCTCTCTCTCTCTCTCTCTCTCTCTCTCTCTCTCTCTCTCTGTTTGAAAGTTTCCATTATGCTTACAAGTGTCAGCTTTCATTATTTATCATCATTTGTGTAGCGGTAAACAAGACTGATACAAGCCAGCAAGTGAGGAAACATATGAGAGAGAGAGAGAGAGAGAGAGAGAGAGAGAGAGAGAGAGAGAGAGAGAGAGAGAGAGAGAGAGAGAGAGAGAGAGAGAGAGAGAGAGTGTGTGTATTTTAAAGCAGGGGTGGGAGGCAGTGATTGGCTCATTGCTTGGATTTGCGGCGCTGCGGGTCTGAATGCTGCACTGCGACTGACTCACCCACTCTCAGCTCGGGCACTCTCTTTGGTATAAAATGCAGACTTCATCCAAAATGTTTAGTGTACGGACCTTCTGTTAAATTTGGTTTTCAGCAAATTGTAGCGACGCTTCCCTCTAAGGCCAGCAATCCTTCAGGAGGAATGCAACAGTTGACTCCCTATATGGTACGCAAGCGCACCATTGACTTACTCTCGCGGCACGATGAGTTTCCTGCTCTAATAAAGCGCAGGCACAGCGCGGGCCCGTCTTACCACCAGGCCAACCTGAATGTGGCAGACACCAGAGAAAGAGGGCGGCAACTGCCATGGCAGTGCATGAATGTTGCCCCCTCCCCGTTAAGAGGCGAGACATTGCTTCACCGGCACGACACCAAGACCTAACTGTCGTGACTAAGAAGCGCAAGAGCAGTAATGACCGGGAGGGAGACGAAACCCGTAAGAAAAAGCGATCCGCAGCCGAAGAGGCAGCGATTGAACCTCTTGTGCAGACACCCGTCAGCCAGCACATGACTCCTGCTCTTCACGTGGCAGGCGGTTCGCCTCTTCCTTCAGGGACGCCCGCCACGTACCTGGCGCCATCACGCTCTAAGGTTGCATAACCATCTGGCCTTGACGATATCAAGAAAAGTAAGAAAACTAAGAGCCGACACAGCAACTAAAAGAAACTCACCGAAGAAGAGATGGCGTCAGTGCTGGTGCTGCACAAACACGGCGTGCCTCTCCTTAAGAGACGCGACGTGAAAGACATCGCCCGCTCGGGAACCCAGAGCCTGGCTGGGCACAGGCAGCTACGGCTCCTGCCACAAAGCCGCCGATCCCAAGACTTCTCAACCGTAGGTCATCAAGACGTTTCCGCCTGACGCACTCGGCGGTCTGGTTACCGAGGCCATAAACCTGCACGCACTGCAGCTTCCCAGAGTGCAGCGCGTCGTCGGCGTCTGCGTGCACACTCGACAACTCATCACTGGATTAGCCGGCATCACTGCTCCCCAATGCTTTGACCTCACCAAGCATTCCTTCGCCGACACTATCAGTGTCTTCCTGCAGGTCTCGCAAATACTGCAACAGATGCTCGACGAAGGCTTTGCCCATAACGATATCAAGGGAGACAATATATGCGTTCAGGTGGACAATAACGCCCCTAAGGCAACCATCATTGACCTCGACATTGCGCGGCGCCTCGGAACCACAAGGATTTACGCCTAGACAGACCCAGACACGCTCCTCTGGCTGGCTCCAGAGCTACTCTAGCACACTTATCCGTGCGGAGAGGTCTCTGATGTGTACAGTCTGGCAGTGTTCCTGAAGGAGGAGCTGCACCTTATGAGCAAGTGAGACAAGAGACTCTCGCTGACTCCCCTGGACAGCTGGATGGGGTGTGCCCAAAACCTCACTCCTTCAAAAGGCCCCGCGTCTCTGAGCTTACAGAACTGCTGCAGCAGCTACACCGAGGAGGCCACGAGTGAGGCCACGCGGAGTGAGGGAGCCACATTCAGGAGCAAGGCAGGCTGTAGAGGCAACACGGTTAGTTACATGTTGACTGCCGCCATGTCTCCTTCAAGATAAGACACGAAGCTGACGAACACAGGATTGAGTGAAGCAGTCTCCTGTGCTCTTTGCGTAAAAAAAAAAAAGGAAATAAATATATGAGTAAATAAACATATCAAAATAGCAAAATGAATAAGTAAAAAAACAAAGCGAATAAATAAATAATAATGAAAAATAAAAAGTATAAATAGATATCAGAAAAAATAATAACAAAGATAAAAGAAGGCAATACACAAAAATAATAAATAAAAAAAAGAAAAAAATAATAATAAATGAAAACTAATTCAAAAACTAATATAAATCAATAATAAACAAATAGAAAAACGAGTCATAAAAAAATAAAATAGTAAAAAAAATACTTGGATAAATAATATGTGAGTATGTATGTGTGTGTGTGTGTGTGTGTGTGTGTGTGTGTGTGTGTGTGTGTGTGTGTGTGTGTGTGTGTGTGTGTGTGTGTGTGTGAAAAAATACATATAAACTCTTCATTTCAGTCGCCTTACATATCCCTTCCAAATTCCATTCCATTTCATTTTATTCCATTGCATTCCATTCTATTCCCCTGCATTCCCTTCTATTCCCCTGCATTCCGTTCTATTCCACTGCATTCCGTTCTATTCCACTGCATTCCGTTGCATTCCAGGTGTCTTTGAGGGGAAGTCAAAACAAAGTTCGGAATTAACAAGATATTTTCTCAATGAATCATATAAACGTGATTTCACTTATATGTTTGATTGAGGCGCTACTCTTGTACGATATTTTTACCTGAACAATAAAAGAGCACATTATCTTCATTAATTTTATTTCTAAACCTAAGATGCAATGATTGAACAAAGTCATTACAAACGTTGAGTGAAAAAAAATAAAGAAAGAAAATAGTAAGTAAATGAACAGATTAAATCACACACACACACACACACACACACACACACACACACACACACACACACACAAAAGAATAAATAAATAAATAGATAAAATAAATAAAATAAACAAATAAATCCACATCCACACAGTCTGTCCCTTCCCTCCACACACTGAAACTCTACACATAAAAAGATCTACAGGCAAAAAAAAAAAAAAAATCTATACAAACGAATACAAATGAAGGAAAGAAAAAAAAAATACACGCACAGGTATAAAAGAACAAAACTACACACACACACACACACACACACACACACAAATTCTACACATAAAAACATCAACACAGAAAAAACACACAAACCTACAAAACATCACACACAGAAAAGACACACACACACACACACACACACACACACACACACACACACACACACACACACACACACACACACACACACACACACACACACACACACACACACACACACACCTTGTTTCTTGCCTCCTCTGGGCCGCCCTACGCACCTGGCCAATCAACAAAGTCAACAGGTACCACACACTCCCTCACAGAGAGCTTCATTAATGCTCCCCTTCCCTACCCTGGCCGGGACCGCGCGCCCTAAAAAGGAGGCTCATTTTTTTCCTTTCTTCCCCGGCTATTCAATTCTTTATCACAAACACCAAGATACAAGGCGGCTTAATGAAATCTGGATTAAAGGAGCACATTTCTCTTGAATTTAATTTCGTCAATACATGGAATAACAGGAGTGTTTATTGATGTTGGTGTGTACAGGGGCATTCAATCTTTATTCTTTTCCTTTTAACGAGTGACCAGTGAATTGTCCTTACATTCAGGCGGGTAGCATGAGGTATAGATAAGAAGATTAAATAAGGTACATGTAAGAAGGGTAAGACAATGGGATAAGGTACATATTAGGATATAGGATGAGGTACAGGAAAGGCGATTACATAAGATTCAGGAAAGTAAGGTAAGATGACGTGAAGTACAGGTAAGGTGAGGTTCTTCATTCCATATAAAAAAAATAAAATAAATAAATAAAAAAAACACGCAATTTTATCAGCAATCAGTCATCAGATTAATTAATTAGAGAACATCAAATTTGTAAAAAAAAGAAAAAATGTCTCGAAACTAACGGGATGAGGTTTGAATACCCGATTATAAAAGACGATAAAAGAAGACGGAGGTGGAGGAGGAGACGGGGGAGGAGGAGGAAGAATAAAAGGGAAGGAAGGATAAATACAAAGGAATACAAAGGGAAACAAACAGCAACAAACCCTCTCGTTCCCTCCTGGCTGTTTGATGACTTGAAGATTAAGCAAGAGAAGCCGAGTCCTGTTTCACTTTAGGTTAATTACTCATGTACCTCATTACATTTTCCCGTCTTGCACAACCTTACTGGAGAATCACAATGGATCACAAACGAAGAACAAAAAAAAAACTTTCTGGTTCCCACGAGGATGTTTGTGGTCTTCTGCAGTATCTATTGTAAAGTAAGAGATAAACAACGGCAAAGACGAAGGAATAAGAGGAGGAGGAAGAGGAGGAGGGGAAATACTGTCGATGTTACGCCAATACCAGGATTCAATAAAACAATAAGCAGGTTAATCTCAGCCACAAATATTGGCAGCAAGGGTTTGTGTGGTTGGGTCTTCTCCTGCACCTACGAGTGCTTGTTTCAGTGTTGTCTGGTCCATTGCTTATGATTTGCTTTAAATTGTTTAATTTTTATCTGAAAATAATGTGATTCTCTCGCTTAGTTAAGTTCATGATTTTGCCTTACAACTGTTAATACTGGTGGTGGTGCTGCTGCTGCTGTTGCTACCACTTACTACTACTACTACTACTACTACTACTACTACTACTACTAGTACTACTGTTACAACAACTGCTGTTACTACCACAACAACTACAACTGTCAGTACTACCACCACAACTACCACAATTACCACTACTACTACTACTACTACTACTACTACTACTACTACAACTACTACTACTACTACTATATGCCAACAACAACAACAATCATCATCATCAACAACAACACAAAAAAACACCACCAACACCAACAACAACAACAATAACAAAATTAAACAGTAGCAAATATGCAATTATCAGTGGCAAAGGAATGAAAATGAAATCCAAAAGAGTTCAACCGGCCATAAATAAGGTTACGTTACAGAATCGGTCAGTTAATCTGGTGACCCATACAGTGTTAAATTATATATAGTGTAAATACAAGAATCTCAGGGTTATTTAGTTTTTGTTTTTGTTTTAAGTATTAATGCTAATGTGTAATTCTCTCTCTCTCTCTCTCTCTCTCTCTCTCTCTCTCTCTCTCTCTCTCTCTCTCTCTCTCTCTCTCTCTCTCTCTCTAACAGATAAAAAGAAAATAGTAAAATGAGAGACAGAGATATATAAATAGATACATGGAGAGAGAGAGAGAGAGAGAGAGAGAGAGAGAGAGAGAGAGAGAGAGAGAGAGAGAGAGAGAGAGAGAGAGAGAGAGAGAGAGAGAGAGAGAGAGAGAGTGTGTGTGTGTGTCAGTTTGCTTTACCTCCGTCCCTCCCTCTCAAATCTCACCCTGCATGACACACACACACACACACACACACACACACACACACACACACACACACACACACACGTCATCCATCACCTCCCGGACGGTGATTTAGACTTGTGCATGAAGTTGAGTAATTATGTCTTGGGATGACAAAGACTCACACTTAATGAAGCAGAGAGAGAGAGAGAGAGAGAGAGAGAGAGAGAGAGAGAGAGAGAGAGAGAGAGAGAGAGAGAGAGAGAGAGAGAGAGAGAGAGAGAGAGAGAGAGAGAGAGAGAGAGGGCATGAGTCACCCGTTAAAACAAGACAAGCAGTGTGAGATAAGAGTTGGTTCAAAGGAGATAACGGGATAAAACTTCAGAGGGCAATATGACTCTTGATTCCTTTAGTCATAGAAGCGAAGTCTGTACTCGTTAAATTTACTCGAACTGGGTCACTTAGCATAGAAGACGTAAGAGATACAGTGATATAGGATTGTGGTAACGTTGAGAGATAAGGAAAGGCATATCCGTTGAGAGAGAGAGAGAGAGAGAGAGAGAGAGAGAGAGAGAGAGAGAGAGAGAGAGAGAGAGAGAGAGAGAGAGAGAGAGAGAGAGAGAGACAGGGATAAGAAACTAGACTAAAATTTTAAGAGTAAACACAAATTTGAAAGCATTTATGTGGCTAAGCATATAGAAAGAAACCACAAGGGAGTAAAAAGCATCTGGGTCCAGACTGGAGGCAGGAATGGTAAAGGGCAGAGTAATTAAGGTCAAGAACGAGGCGCTTTATGAGAATTTGAGGTCAAGGGTCAGTCTGGTGAAGGTTAGGATGAAAGTTTTGAAATGAGATGCATGAATTTTTTTTGGGGGGGAAAGAGAAGACCCCAAAAATTCTTAAAATGTTCTTGTCAGGGTGTAGAATATTGGTCATCATCATCATCATCATTATCATAACACGTCTAAGCACTTAAGAGCGAAAAAAACAAAAGGAAACTTCTAAAAGAATATTCATCACCACCAACACCACCACCACTATCGCCACCATCATCATCACCACCACCACCATCATCATCACTATCATTACGTACACGTCTAAGAACATACGAAGAAAAGAAAGGAAGCTTCAAGAATAAAACATTCACCTCACTACCATCACTATTCATCACTATCATTATCAACATTGTCATCATCATAACATATCTACGAACATAAGAGGATATGAAATGAAGGAAAGCTACAAGAAGCCATCAAATCTATACTTGGTAATCTCTATATAAAACCATTCCTGTCTATTTCCACCGATCATTCCCATCCATAAATTTAATTAGTCTCTCTTCGCTTATAATGTAACTAGTTTGGATTCTAGTTCCAGTTAATTTGTAGTTATAATACTTTTCAGTGTAATACAGTGACGTTAGATCATTCAGCCTCGTTAAAACTTGCTATTTTATATCAGCTATTTATATCATCATCAACTTTAATGATTTCGCTGCAAAAATAAAAATCTTTTCCATCCTTGTTCATTTATTTTTGTCTGTTGACGTCTACTCCAAGCCACTCGGGAAGCCATAACCGGGAAGGTGTATCAAGTATAGTATAAAATAAGATCTCCTTCTGCTGTCGTCTATTCCAAGCCACGCCAGCACCCAGAAGAGAGGAGATGCATCGTGTGGCGAAAAAAAAAAAAAAAAATCTCAGTCTGCTGGCATCTATTCCAAGCCACTCCAGCAGCCAGCAAGAGGAGGAGAGTCGAGTGTGGTATAAAAAGAGAGACAGATCTGAAGGTTAAGACAAGAACGTGATTTCCCTTCTTGGATGAGCGACACGCCAGGAGCAGAGATGTGAAGGCGTTGCGTTGGCGGGAGACACGGCAGGTCGCGGAGAGGCGGGGAAGAATATGGAAGT
>NC_087168.1:900000-942500 GCF_035594125.1 Scylla paramamosain
GAAATGTGGAGTGATGTCATTTAGCAATTTATTTATTATTATATTTATTTATTTAATTATTTACTTATTTACCTGCCTAGAAACACTTATTAAGCGTTCCACACATTTGTTGGCAGGTGCAGTGACCGTGAGTGCCTGAGCTGGAAAAGTACCTCACGCAACCTGGATCCACACTCGGTCATTAAAAGCATTCATTGTATATAACAGATTTTGCCTTAACCTCCGCTCTTCGCACTAATGGCTCTGTATCGCCGCTGGGTTCATCTGTTAATAGGGAGTCGCGTAGTGTGTTATGCTGGAACGTCTCCTGCAGTACTGAACGTCCCCGCGCTGAGGGAAAGGCAAGGCTGGGATGGTAAAGTTGGGCTGTAATGATTTGACGACTCTCATTACGCTGATGAAATGTGGAGTGATGTCATTTAGCAATTTATTTATTATTATATTTATTTATTTAATTATTTACTTATTTACTCTATTGAAATAAGTATCTGCCAAAAGTAGTAGATAAGACGCAGGAACTTTTAGGAATACGAACCGTAAATTAAACCAGAATATAAACTGATGTAAGGAAACGATACTCGCTAGACATTTTTTTTTCTCTCTCTTCCCCTTTGTGGCTTCTCTCTTTTCAACCTCCGTGTGTCGAGGCGGGTACTGACAATCTAACACTGAGTTCGAATCCGTCACCAGACAACATTGTAATTACTTTGCTATCGTCATCAGCATTAATATAGTCATAGTCATCATTTTTACTAGTACGACAATTATTTATTACACCGAGGCAGATAAAGACAAACGAACACTGAGACTGATTCCGACGCCAGGCAACATTGCAGTTATTTTGTTATCAGGATCGATATACTTAGTGTAGAATCACCTTCATTATCATCTTTACTGTTACAACTACTATTTGTTACGAAGAGAGAGACACAATAATTCTCACATGAGATTCGAGTCCAGCATCAGATGGTGTTGTCATTATGAATTAGTTACCATTAGGATCCGTAGTCACAATCATCACCATCATTACTGCTACAGATAGACAGACACCATCACATAATGTTCGAATTCGACGTTAGGTAGCATTATCATCAATACCATTACTATTATTAACATAAACACCATCATTGTCGTTATCACTACTACTACTACTACTACTACTACTACTACCACTACTACTAATATATTTTACATACTACTACTACTTACTATGGCAATTAATACCATTATGCAGCCTATTTACATGCTCCAGTAATAAAGGCAATTACCACGTATTCATTAGGAGTAAATTACGCCCATCATTTCGAGCGTGGCTAATGCAATCTAGAAAATGTACGACCAGCGGACGATGACTTTCATTAGTGACGCTTACGCAGCTCACACACACCCGCGCGTATAGCGCTCCTGCTGACTCAAGCTTCAAAGGACCGAGTTATTAACGTTGGTTTCAAATTTAACTTAAGACATGATATTTAAGACATAACATATAAGAACATAAGAACAGAGGAAGAAGCCATGACTACCTCCATAAAATATGCTAATTTATTTCACCTATCATCCCAATCCATAAAATTGGTTTGATATTTTAAAGCTCTCTAATGACTCAGCACTAGGTACCTGATTATTTAGTCAATCCCAATCATGTACCAGAAATACTGACTTTTACACAGCCTACACGTGTTTAACTGCTGGTTACTAAGTCTGCAAGCGATGCGAGGACCCAGCTACTCATGTTCAGTCCAAATTTAACAATAGGAAATATTAAGAACACAAGAATTCATGAGAGCAAATTAAGCTGCAGGAAGTTATCAGTCCCGCACGTGGCAGTCTCTGGATAAACCATACCTATCTATTTCCTATTCCTATCTTATTTCCAGTATTTATAAATAAACGGTACATCTATTTGAGAAGATACGAAAATAAGGGAAGCAGCAAGGAGCCATCAGTCCCGCACGTGGCAGTCCCTGGATAAATATCTCTATGTATTTCCTATTCCTATCCTATTTTCTGCCTTTATAATTAATTAAAGGGAGCATCCATTTAAGAACATAGTAAAATAAGGGAAGCAGCAAGAAGCCATCAGGCCTACACGTGGCAGTCCTGCTATGTATATCACTATCCATAAAAATTGTCTAATCTTTTGAAACTTCACTTATGATTCAGCACTAGCGACTTGATTTCTGAGTGTGTTCCAGTCATCTACCATTATGTGCGGACAACTTTCTTCTTATTCATACACCACGTAAAATTTATCAACAGTTTGGGTTGTGGCGCCGCAACATCCAAGCCATATGGCGCTTAACAAGGTCACATAATGCCACAATATCAAACTGGCGTCTACAGAAAGGTCATATGGTCATAAACGACATCACGTGACGCCACGCTGACAAGGACAAATAGCGCTGCAACAACCAAGTCATATGCCTTACAGAAACGTCATATGCGCCACAGAAAACGAGGTCATAAGACGCCCCAATATAGTCATATGGCGCCAAGACAAGATATATTATCACCGCACCATACACCGGGTGATATGGAGGCGCCAAAACAAGGTAACGACGCACCGGAAACCTGCAGGAAGTTAACACCGAACTCGCAACGTTTCGGCCATGAGTCAGGCACAGCATTACAGATCCACCCGGCCACACGAGCCCACTATTAGAGTCACGGGGAAGGGGAAGCCAACACTCACCGTTCTGGTCGCCGCGGAGCACCAGGGAGGCCGGGAAGACGCCGGTGCGAACACTGGTGCCGCCGTTGAAGATCAGGCCGTGGCAGATTCCCGATTCGTCCTCGCTCACGACCTGGGAGAGAGGAAGGAATGGAGCTTATGAGGCAGGCAGAGGACAACGGGATATGTGAGGAAAGAGAAGGGAGTAGGGATGGTGAGACGGAATAGAGAAAATGAGAGAATAGAGATGATGAAAAGGCCAAGAGAGTTTCGGCACGTAGAGAAAAGAGGAAGAGACAGGGCAGGAGAGTTAGAACACTTAAGGAAAAGAGGGAGGAACAGGAGAGATGAAATGGGCTAGAGAGGAAAGTATTTTTTTGGGGAAAAGAGGAAGGAATACGCGTTAATGAGACTGACAAGGAACGATAGGATACGAAAGGAGGCGGCAAGAGAAGACACGTAGGAAAGAAAGCATTAGATATTAATATGATTTGAGTGTTTTTAACAGTATGATTATTATAGTCTCTGTGCAAGTGTAGGGGTGCGTGGCTCATATACTTTTTCATGTGTTTTAAAAATGCCATAAGTATAAAAAGAAAGGAAATGAATAGCAAGGTGGCTCTGATGAAATATGTTCTAATCTAAGTAACCTAACCTAATCTAACATTCCATTCGTAAGATTTCTCGTTCGTATTACAGATTTTAGAGGAAGTAAAGCACGCATAGATTTCGTCTTCCACCAATAAAAATACACACAAAAATATAATTTCTCTGGTCGCGACGCAGTGACAGTGAAAGTACTGGAGTTCAGATACTGGGATGAAATAAAAGATAAGAGTACAAATAAACAGTAAATTTGTAGTTCTAAGAAATATCCCCCATTTTTTTTATCTCTTCCTCTACGACCAAACAAGACCGGGGAGGTAGGGATTAGCTAAACTACTGACTGAATGACGTTAATCGATCTAAGCACACGTAAAAATATTAAGGCAGAGGCGTAAACATATGTACAAAATTTAAGAATGGAGAGAAAAAAATGACTGTGCGCCATTAACATTATTATTATTATTATTATTATTATTATTATTATTATTATTATTATTATTATTATATCAGGGAGAGGCCAAGACACTTCTAATGGGAAGGAAATACTAGAAATACATGTACCTTTGGATATTTTTCTTTATAAATGATCCTACGTGAAAGCCATACACTGGAGGAAAGTTGTATTAATCACATTACACAAAAGACAGCACTTCACCTTGCAGTAACATTGAAGAGTGCACGTGAATGGACGTTATATTTTGTTTGTAACTTCTACACAGACAAATTTCCAAACAGTTGTGCAGGTAAAATCAACATTGACAACTGCAGAACACACACACACACACACACGTTACGAGACACGAAAACCCAACACGCTATTTCGAGTTAATCACTACACAACATAACCAAATTTCAACAATCGGCTAGGGCAGCAACCACTTTCCTAATCCCACACAGTCACAGGAGTTGGGTGCAAACTTACCGCGTGGTGTTGAAACCTGGCTGGTATCCTTGCCTCCGCGCTGTGCCTGAAGCTTTGTTGCCTCATAGAGTGGGACCGCTGCAGTGATGGGCCCCTCTCCTCACTCCTGGACCGTGCACTCCTTAACCTGAGCGATCTCCGTCCAGCACTTACATTATTCCAGTGATCTCTTGTGTACTGCACGGTCGGTTCTACAAACACTTCTTCATCGGCAATAATCCCTCCGCCCTCTCTTCCAGCTACCCCAGCACAGGATAGCGAACATGCTCGTCCCTTTACAGACAGTCCTGGTGCGGAGGCTTCCATAAGGGTACTCTGGTAAGTAGCTCTCTGCATGCCCCGCCTTCTGAATCTCTCCCTAAGGTTGTACTTCGCCAAGCAGAGCTCAGGCATTTGTGGAATATCAAGAAACTGCGGCCTCTGTTCCTTCTTCTTTCTGCCCCTGTCTATTGTATCACCGGATTTGGGTTCCGGTCTATCTTCTCCCCCAAAGTCGTCACACTCTGGGAACGTTTCCTCTACGTCCTCCAAATCAGAGCTTGTGGATCTATTTCTCTTGTGGGCGGCGCGGGACTCAGGCGAGGCAGCAACAAACTTTCCAGGCTTTGAGCGAGAACTGCGAAACTTGTCAAGGGAAACTCCTGGCCTGACTGTGATGGGAGGGTGGTCGCTATTCCTTGCCATCACAATCACCACTGCCTCTTTACCGTGATCCAGGCTTTCCTCTCTTTCCTCCTCTTCCACTTCTGTATCGTCATCCTCCTCCTCGTTATCATAGTACTGGCCATCATGAAGAGTGTCAGTGCTTTCCGTATTGCTCTCTCCTTCAATGTCTCCTTCAGTCTGGCACCAAGTAGACATCCCAGCGCCTCTTGTTGGGCACATTTTCACATTGATCGAGTCATCTGATCTAGAGGTTCTGCAGACTCTCAGCCGCTCCAGGCCTGCCAAGCAATGTGCCTCACGCGCCTCAAGTTCCTCAGAAGACTTGCATATTTGCCAGATCCCTCGTTTACCTTCCTTACTTGAACCATCGAACTCAGAGTCATCGTCTAGAATCTCAGCAGAACGTGAAATGCGACGCTCTCTTCTAATCATCTCCTCTACGTCTCTATTCTTTCTAGGAGTCGGGGGAATATCTCGGTCATCAGTGGTGCGTTTGGCTGTGCTGGTCCAATAAGGAGGTGTGAGAAGCTGGAAATTCAATCTTTTGGGTCTCGGGGAGTGGGCAGCTCGTCGAGGGAGGCTGGTGGATCGGGTCATTTTCGGGGATGTGGGAGGAAAGGACCTGGCTATCCTTTTATACCACAGTAATCGTGGCTCTGGGGAAAGTGTCCTGTAGCGATCAACAGAGTCCGGAGGGTCGTAAGGCGAGGAGAACCTGCTCCATACTGATTCCACCGAGTTCTTCCTCTTGGGTGAACTCGGAAAGGATCCCTTGAACGGAGATGTCATCTTGAGGTGCAGTTCACTGACTGAAGCGTCACGTTAAGGCGAGGAAGCTTAGCAATAGTTACGGTTCATCTTTTAAACTAGTTGACTTTCAGTTTTGTGGTTCTTCAGTTCATTGGTCACAAATACTAGTGATTTAAATGAAATGAACACGTTTTGAATAACAAGTCTTTTTTTACATTATGCTTAAAAAATGGGTAAGTTTATGGTATTTAATGGTTATTTGATTTTTTTTTTTTTGTATTGTACTGTGTTCGATTCTCGTGAAAAGCTTAAACAAAAAGAAATAACTATGCATGTGCATTCAAACTGATAATCGTTTCATATTTCCTATATATTATTGAATTAAGTGAATTTTACATCTAATTTTACTTTTCTTTATCACACTGTATTCGGTATTAGTAAGAATCCTAAAGAAAATAAAAGTAAAAAGACGTATGCATTTCTGATCATTTATCTTTCTATACTTCCTACTCGTTACTAAAATATCTGAGTGAGTTTTACATCCAATTAGTTTTCCTTTTTATCACCACACTGCATTCATTATTAGTATGAAAACGCAGAGAAAATATAAGCACGTATGTATGTTTTATCAATTACAGCTCCACACTATCGAAACAGGTGATTTTTATATCTAATTAGTTTCCTCTTACTCATCACACAGCATTCGGTCCAAGTGAAAAAGCAGCACGAGAGGGAAGCACGCAAGTTGTTAGTGTTATCACATGAATGACCTCTCCATGTCCTTGTTATCGCAGTGAAGTGTTTTGAGCAGCCGGGAGCGCCAGGGGATCGCCGCGTGCTGCTGGTCACATACTCGTACACTGCGCCTCACATATGTGCCAACCGCCGCCCTCATGTGTTTCTCTTATATAATGAACCGTAACCTTGCATACGATATTTCCTCTTTATCTCCTCCTTGTGAACATACACACACACACACACACACACTGACACACAATCACACCACCACCACCACTACGTAGAATATACCAGTTCTAGTCCGATCAGTGAAGTTAAACACCGTTGGGTCTGATTAGTATTTGGATGGGTGACCTGTCTTCCCTTAATAATAGCCAGTGTATATTATTATGTGGGCATACTTTACGTTAGTGCTTGTCAGCTTCATTTGTTTGACACACACACACACACACACACACACACACACACACACACACACACACACACACACACACACACACAGCTCGATGGTTTAATGGCACCGTTCTTTGCCTGTCACTTGCTAGGCTGTGGTTTGTGGTTCGCGCTCCGCTCAGATTGCACAGGTTTTCTTTAGTGAGGAGCGAGTAGATACTATCCATAAGCAATAGGAAAGATGCCTCTCTCTCTCTCTCTCTCTCTCTCTCTCTCTCTCTCTCTCTCTCTCTCTCTCTCTCTCTCTCTCTCTCTCTCTCTCGCCGTGTGGGAAAAGCCTCGAGGCACAGAAATGGTCGAGGTAAACAAGAAATCGTAAATCGTACGCTGTGTTTCTCGGTGACGGCGCCAAGGGAGGAGCGGCGGCGGACGGCAGCAGCGTGTCGTGTTTCTAGTTGATGGCGGTAACCTCAGTCCAAAGCCTTTTGTCTTCCCCGAAAACAAGAGTAATGGAAGTGGGACAGCGAGGGACACTGCTTCTTTTAATGCAAATCCGCTGATGGATGGCCCGGGAAACATGGAACGCGAGGTAAAGGGTTGGCTCAGACGTGCATATTTCTCCTTGCTGCCGGGCCGAGTGTTGCCCACGAAAGTACAGTGTCCTTTACTACAACACATGCCTGATGAAGATTTGTACAGTTTGTCTTATATCCCAAAACTTTACTTTCTTTTTGAGAAGCTTAGAACGAGTGATTATATTTACAGTGTGAAATTCCCTACCTTTCATTCTGCCCTTTTCTTTTAACGTTCAAATGTAGCATCTAGAAAAAAAAAATGTACTTGATTATCATAGCTGGTTCCCGAGACAACCGACATAACTAACAATTTTTTTTTTTTTTGTAGCAATATCATAATATCTCAATTCCGCCGTTTGTCACCCACTTATCGTTTTCTATAACCGCTGAACTGTGGCATGCAAACCTTCAGTATTACAATTTCATCCCCAGATAGTCTATGGCTCAAATGATCAAATAAACCTTTCCCCTTCCATTCAGAAGCAAATCATTATTCTACACGGCAAGTTTTTAGGGAGTGGGTTGTTTTATTGTAGCATTGATCACACAACGCTACTTCTCTTAATACGAATACGTTTCCTCACTACTACAGGAGGGGCAGTGGGCGAATGGTCAGCGCTCAGATGTGGTGATCTTGGGGACCTGAGTTCGAGTCCTGTCGTAAGTTGGTCATTCTTTAAGGTATCGCGGAGTGGCCGAGGAAAACCCACATGCTTAACACTCACAGGGTTCTTATAAATCAATAGTGCGCCTGAGCGCGATCACTCCTTTCTACAGTATACGCAGGGACACTTCACTTGAATACGCTTCACTCACTCGGCACTTCACTCATTGGCCAGGAATCAGAAACGCTTTGCTCTCTCACCACGACTATTTTCAAAGGTTGCAAAGATGACTAGCTGGATTCTCAAGACTTTTTCTCCTAATAATGTAGATATCTTGTTAATTTGTCACTAGCACCGTGAGAGCACCCTTAAAAACCCGTATAGCTTCAATTAGACTTGTTATTCCTAAAGTCCTTTGAAGTGTGGCACAGAATATGATCCTCACCAGACACTTCACTCATGATACGCTTTACTCACTCGATACACGCGAACACTGACGCCAAGATTCAGCTACCCACAACCCGTTCACCAGCCAGTGTTTATCTTATCACTTCCTTTATCGACCCATGCACAAACCTAATTATCTTCGCCCCGCTGATAAGGGATTTCTCTTCTCTATCTTTCTATTCTTATTTGTAAAAAAAAAAAAAATACCTTCCACCTGACTTTTTCTTTCTCTTGAGCTAAACTACTTCGTTGCTGTAGCGTCTTAATTAAGTAGGTAAATAGCTAATTACCTAAAAAAAAAGATTAACTATCTATCTATCTAACCAAATCAGTCAATGTCGATCAATAAATCAGTCAATCTGGTTTTCACTTCCTCTACAGGCAAGAGACATGGAAGAGGAAACAGACTTCTATACCAGGTAAGCTATTCACAGATCATGCTAGGGAATATTACAGAAAGCTATGCAAGCAAAAAAAAAAAAAGTTGTGTTATAGGAAAATGAAAGAGGTATTGTTAAAAGAAAACCCCCCCCCAAAAAAATCTGAAGAAAAGAAAAAATATATTGAAGGAAAAGGAAATTAGAGGAAATAGAAAGTAAAAGGAAAAAAAAAAGAAAAGGAAGGTAAAGAAAACAATAATGTAGAAAAAAATATTAGACGAAAAGAAGACAGAGATAAAATAGTTTTGCGGAAAATGAAAAAAAAAATAAATAAATAAGAAAAGAAAAAAATCATAGAACAAAAACATCAGACAAAAGATAAGAATGACAGGAAAAAAAAAAAAACATTATAGGCGTTTGCGCTGTCATCACCATCACCACCATTATCATTATCACAGCCATCAACACCACCATCACCACCACCACTATCATCATTATCACCAGCATCGTTATCACTATCGCCTTTTTAACTTCCTGTAAAACTGAAGCTCAAGCAATGAATCACAATAATATTTTGAGCACTGAGAACAACTATTGGTCATTCCTCTTCTTGTATGAGTGTCAGAGAGAGAGAGAGAGAGAGAGAGAGAGAGAGAGAGAGAGAGAGAGAGAGAGAGAGAGAGAGAGAGAGAGAGAGAGAGATACCGTTTGGACATCAGATCGCGACCAATTTCAACAGGCTGTAGTAGAAGGTACTGGAATTCTCAAGAGTATTTCAGTAATTCAAGTGATAGTTCGCGAAGAATTCTGCATAACAAAATAGAAAAAAAGCACCTACGAAAACCTAACCAACCAATCTTTTCTGTCATCTTTGAAAAATTATCGTGATGAGCGACTAGAAGATTTAGAAAGAAAGATTCAAGGAGAACTCAGCACCAACAGTAAAGAATACAAAACACCAGCGATAACTTTCACAGCTAATCCTTCCTGTCACCTTCGAAAATAATCGTAACAAAAGACCGAAACGTTTAGAAATTACAGTCAGACATCCTTAAACTTCAAATCGACCTCAGCTTATTGAGTGAGCGATGACAAGAACCTCCTCCGCCCGACAGTCATTCTTAATTCATCATAAATTGTGCGGAAATAAAAAATGATCAAATCAAGAGAGGGAATTTCCGACCTAGTAAGGGAATTTCCGGCCCGCGTGGAGAGGAGTGGAGGGAGGGATGGAGGGAGGGAGAAGGAAAGAACGAGAGAGGGAGGGTGGTACAAGGTTGCAGCAAGGGAACGGGGTAGGTGGGAGGGGAGATGGAAAGGGAGGGTGGAACGGAGAGTGGGAGACAGCGACGAGTGAGTCACGAGGGAGGGAATGTGGAGGAGGAGAGAATAGAAGGCGAGGTGGAAAAAAAAAAAAAAGGGTAGTGGAAGAGTTGAGGAAATGAAAAGAGAGGGAGGAAGGGGAGGAGGAAATAGAGAAATTGGAAAAGGAGGCGGAAAGCAGTGCAGAGTTTAGAAAAAAAAAAAAAGTTTGAAAGAGCACTAATAAATAAAAACTGCTGTGGTATGCAACATGACCACAAAAAATAAATAAATAAAATGAAAAAAAATGAAAGTAAAAAAAAAGGGAAAAAAGACTCTTATGAAGGAAGCATGGTAAGTAATGAACTATAAAGTAATGAACTATAAAGTAATGAACTATAAAGAAGTAATCTCAGCAAGCACTGCTCCTCCAATACTTCTGTTGCCTTTCCCGTGTATTTGGTGTTTTTGGCAAGAAAACTGCAAAGGACGATCGTTTCCTCTGCCTGATAAAAGACCAATGTAAAGACGTCAACAAACCAGAATAAGACTCAGGATTATTTTCACACTGTTCGTATTTTTGTATTTGAGAGTAAGTACAAGAACATTACGTAACAAGTTTAATGTACAATATTTTTTTCTTTTTTTGTTGAGGTCAAAATCAGATTCAAATATTATTATATTGTAGATGAATCAGCTTGCATGCAATTTCCATTTAACGTTTTAAGGATTAGAGTTTTTGCTACACTGTAATCCATATTGACGAAAAAAAAATTCAAATATCATATATCTAATAAGTTGTTAATGAAGAATGGCAATATCAAACTCACATGCAATACCTTTATTGCAGTGGTTGGCAACTGTGCTTCATTTACCAGGAATTAATAATGTACCTATTAATTAGTTCTTGACTGATTGGCCAGAAGCATGCCACCACTCACAGGGGACTGGACTGAGGGTCTCTGCTGCACGTGATAACCTGAGCTGTGGCTTTAGGAAGAGGAAAAATGAACTTGTTAAAGATTAAATAATTAACGTTTTTTTCCTCCATGTTCTGATCTTCCTTAATCACCCAACATAATTCCGAACAACTGGCTTGACTTAGCTGGTGTTAATACTTTGTCTCAGCTCAAGCTTCTCGTTGTATCCATTAGCAGATAACCAGCACGGGTTATCGTCTCTACTGGAATACTCTACCTGTGCAAAGTTTCCATTAATCTATTAAATCTAATGTAGCTTTTACCTTAATATTTTTCTTTCAACACCAATATTCTTTGGTCTATATTGCTAAATTCTCAACCTTAATTTCTCGCTGCGATACCTACGTACTGTCAACGTCTGTTTATATCCCAGACCAACAGCAAACCCATACAGACAGGCCACACACACACACACACACACACACACACACACACACACACACACACACACACACACACACACACACACACACACACACACACACACACACACACACACACACACACACACACACACATCATTCACACTCTTTGGGAGTAGAAGTCGCCATAATGGATCACTCATTTCCACCTTACTCTGTCATTTGTGTCTTCTGTCACAGCCATCACAGCACGCCCTCCATTAATTCACCAATAAACATTTCATTTGGTCTTTCTATCTTCCTCCTGCCTGGTGATCTATCTCCAGCATCCTCCTCCCCAAGCACTCCTCATCTCTCCTCTGCATACGACCTGACCACCTCAGTCTCGCCTCTCTACATTTGTCCCCGAATATAAAAGGACAAGATAACAATAAACGTTTCATAAAAGCCAATAAATACTATTTTTCCTCGTCTATAGACTCCTTTGGTATGAACTTCAGTAATTTTGAGAGAAGTACGACAACAATACACCACACACACACGCACACACAAAAAGAAAAGAAAAATCAAATGAAATAAATAAAACAAAATAAACTTTAAAATTAAGTACAAAAAATAAATGAATAAATAAAATGATAAACAATGATAATAATACTACCACTACTACTAATATTACTACCACTACTACTTCTTCTACTACTACTACTGCTGCTACTACTACTACTACTACCACTACTACTACTATTACTACTACTACTACTACTACTACTACTACTACTACTACTACTACTACTACTACTAATAATAATAATAATAATAATAATAACGATGACTTAAAAAAAAAAAATCATAGCAATAATAGTTTAAAAATTCCTCCCAATACCTCCCCAAAGTGTAGGCAAATACGAATAACATAGAGGCGAGTGGCGAGGTGACCATCTGGCGGCCGCGTGTTGTGCTGCTCCACCACTACCTGGCCACACCTGTCCCTGCAATTGCCCCCAACACGACGCCCGTGGTGCTCCCAATTACATGCCTGTTTGCTGAATGGTACTTTGTTGTATCGGGGTTCTCAGTGTGGGATTAAAACGGTTCTCTGTGTATTATCTGCATGTATTGTCTGTGTAATAATGATGATACTGCTGCTGCTGCTGCTGCTGCTGCTGCTGCTACTACTACTACTACTACTACTACTACTACTACTACTACTACTACTACTACTACTACTAGTACTACTATTACTACTACTACTACTACTACTACTACTACTACTACTACTACTACTGCTGCTGCTGCTGCTGCTACTGCTGCTACTATTCCTACTACTACTAACACTAATACTTGTAATAACAAAAATAATAATAAACGGTGTGTGTGTGTGTGTGTGTGTGTGTGTGTGTGTGTGTGTGTGTGTGTGTGTGTGTGTGTGTGTGTGTGTGTGTGTGGTACATGACACATTCAGCAAGCGGTGCTGGGTTCATCTAGGTTCAGCTAACAGTGACCTGCTCAACACTGGCCCAAATGAGAGATAAGGAGCAGAGATAGACAGGCAGACGACACCAGGCGCTATCAGAGTGCAGCGTTGATACTGCTTCCCTGTCAGCACACACCTGCACCTGCAATGATTACTACTACTACTACTACTACTACTACACCTAGTACTACTACTACTACTACTACTACTACTACTACTACTACCAATTTTTGACCACCACTTCGGACCCTATTCGGGACCGGCATCTCACTGGGCTTTTTTTTTATTAGATTTTTGTTGTTCTTGGCCGGTGTCCCTCCTACATAAAAAAATATATATATATATATATATATATATATATATATATATATATATATATATATATATATATATATATATATATATATATATATATATATATATATATATATATATATATATATATATATATACCCACCTTCTCCTATTGTCAAGAGGTAGGTAAGTTCCTAAGTTTTATTCTTGGTAACACTCTTCCAACACTGTCATTACATATTCACTACATTCCAACACTGTTGCGACATATCTACAGCTTTCCAACACTTCTGTCACACATCCACTGCCTTCCAACACTGCTACTACACTCAAACTGCCTTCCAACACTGCTACTATACCCCTATTGTCTTCCAACACTCCTACAACACACCAAAGACCCGACACCACTGCTACCAATGCCTTTTGTTTACCATTACCAACACACACACACACACACACACACACACACACACACACACACACACACACTAACACATTCCACCAACCAGCCCTTCGTCACCACCACCACCACTACCATTATCACTTAAGACTGACTGGAAAACTCTCCACGACTATGCAAGAAAAAAAAAAAAAAAAAAAAAATATATATATATATATATATATATATATATATATATATATATATATATATATATATATATATATATATATATATATATATATATATATATATATATATATATATATATATATATATATATGCTACTAAACATAAGGAATCTAAGTTGTTAGTTGATTATATTTGCCTAAATCTGGCAATTGATAGAATTTTAGTATTTCTGAGGACTTCTGATTGCCAAGATGAAGTTTAGTGTGGTATATTACAACTACTACCCAATACCAATAAGGAGAGTGAGAGCCCAATGACAGGAATAAATACTCTCTTGTTACTGCTCGCTACCATATTTTGGGGTGAGTATGTGTACTTTACAACAAAACATCAGACATAAATTAATAAATAGGAATAATCGATATTTTTTCCCTTTGCTACGTATTTAGAGAATCATTTCCTCTTTGCAGTTCTTCCCGGTGTCTCCTAACACTTACAAAAGGACAAACGTCGCCTTTCATACCTGCTCCCATCAACTACAAGCCTATTCATAGGAGCAATGTTAGGCTCTTAGAATTTTTTTTTTTTTCTATGTAGGAAGGATACTGGCCAAGGGTAACAAAAATCTAATAAAAAAAAATGCCCACTGAAATGCCAGTCCCATAAAAGGGTCAAAGCAGTGGTCAAAAATTGGTGGATAAGTGTCTTGAAACCTCCCTCTTGAAGGAATTCAAGTCATAGGAAGTGGAAATACAGAAGCAGGCAGGGAGTTCCAGAGTTTACCAGAGAAAGGGATGAATGATTGAGAATACTGGTTAACTCTTGCGTTAGAGAGGTGGACAGAATAGGGGTGAGAGAAAGAAGAAAGTCTTGTGCAGCGAGGCCGCGGATGGAGGGGAGGCATGCAGTTAGCAAGATCAGAAGAGCAGTTGGCATGAAAATAGCGGTAGAAGACAGCTAGATATGCAACATTGCGGCGGTGAGAGAGGGGCTGAAGACAGTCAGTTAGAGGAGAGGAGTTGATGAGACGAAAAGCTTTTGATTCCACCCTGTCTAGAAGGGTGGAATCTAGAATGAACAACACATTGCCGTGAGTTCCATAAATTTGGTTCTTGGAATGTTCGTGTATTTTTTTTTTTCACAGGGAAAGCAGATTAGAAACAAGAAAGAAAGAAAGAAAGAAAAAGAAAGAAATGCAAGAACACAAACACCAAAAAAAGAAAGGAAAAAATTAGTTTTGAATAATAGTGTATTAGAATGTGGTGTGTTTCATCAGTGTCGTGTTTAGAATGTGGTTTGCTTAAGATATTGGAATTTCAGAGCGTGTTAAAAGTGTCTTCATAATGAGCTTCAGTTATAATATAAGAGTGTTAGAAGTGAAAAAAAAAATGCTAATTTCTATGAATGTGATGCTTAGAATGTGGCTAGAATTGTAGATCATCTTATAATGTGTGTATAATGTGGTATGATTAGAATGTTATTACGTGTTGTGATGCGTTTAGAATGGAATTTGAGTTAGAGTGAAGGAATATAAAAGATGTGTAGCCAGTTGAGCGTGGTATTTAGGACGTTTTTTTTTTTTTCTCAATGAAAGAATGTGTAAAAAAAAACGTTGAAAAATTAAGTCCGAATAAAATGTTAGAATATCAGTATGTGGCCAGCTCCATGAATGTGGTCTTTATAATGAGCAAAACGACGGGGCATTCACACGCAAGGACGAGATACATGTATGAAAAAAGAAGTTGATACCACAGTAATGTTTCGCTCCCCCCACGTTATGTCACACAGTCCCCGGGTACGCTCCGTAATGTCTGCCTGCCGAATTTACTATGGCATGTAATTTTCCAGTTTCGTTTGGGACATAATAACAGTCATCTGCCGAAAAATCAGTGTTTGTCTAATAGAAGTGAAAAGAATATAAGACACACACACACACACACACACACACACACACACACACACACACACACACACACACACACAACCGCCACCACCACTTCCAAGTATTTACTTTAAGATATAATTCACAAAAGAAGAAAAATCTTAAGTGCTTTCTTGAAAAAAAAAAAAAAAAAAAACTCGACCTCTGTAAAAACAAGAACAAATGAATAAATAAACCTAAGGATTTCCACGCTCACGCCAATCAGAAAATGTACAACAGGTATCTTCAAAACCGGAATATTAAGACATTTCTTTTCCCTTCACTTTCCGCATTCCTTTCCCAGGCTGTCTCCAGTAACCGTTATACCGCAAGGAAATTGGAGGCTAGCAAACCACCGTGTAAGATTCTATTGCCTCGATTTGCCCACGACGCTAATCCTCAGAAACCTCAACCAATTAGCAAGACAAGGAGAAGCAGCGTCCTGAAGCTCCACAGGCTCTCAGTAATGCCCAGGTACAGCCTTGGTCGGAAGTAGAGTAACTTTCTGTATTTATTTCCATTATGCTCTTGTTTGTTTTCTCTCAAGCTTTGGTCCTCTGAGGTGATGACAATTTCCTTACAAAATTTAATTGGTAGATTTTTAGCATACTTAAATTGACTGGAAAAAAAAAAACGATTGCAACAAAAATAGTGCGTACTTAAAAAAAAAATCCAATTGATAAATGATAGATTTTTAGCATTTCAGAGTATTTAAGACTGACGAAATATAATTTAGTGTTGTATGATACTTGATAATTTACCGCAACTGTGCCAAAAACAAGCAAAGTAACAGTATACTCGTATAGTACAAGTCCAAGTTCTTTCCTGACAGTTAATAGATTCTTATCAATCTAGATAACTTAAGATTGACAAGATGAAAATGAATGCGCTATGTTAATCGAGAACTGACCTCGGCTATACCAATACCATCACAAAACATAAGGAGCCTAATTTTATTGTATCTTGTTATAACTTCTTGAGGGAGCCCACCATTGTTTTGCATTACATGTCCAAGGTAATACGTAAATGAGTTTGTGCTAGCGATGAAGGAGAATGCGGCTAATTAATCGAGAAACATACTGAACTCACTGTATTTAGCATTATCCACTCAGTCTTAAATCCTCTGATCTGGTAAGATTCAACAAAACGTACGAAGATTATTTATAATTCATAGGGGCTAATGATGATATTAGAGGGAAATCAAAGCTCAGTGGAAATGAATGCAAAAAGCTACGGTACCTATGACTACGACTGTGCTACACTTGAACAACCTCGCTTTTCTCTCTGGAAATGTTATAGGGAAATGAAGTATCACTGCTTCACTCTACTCTTAGTTGTGTGTTTTTTTTTTTTTTTTCACCTTTCGTAAAGTTTAATATCTATGAATATAGTTGTGATTCACATGCATAATTGATAGAGACTCGAGAAAACCAGTTGAGGAAAGGAGATCGAGGGAGAGACACAGTAAAACGGAGGGATGCAATTGTATCAGAGCTGTAAAGGATGGGAGTCACACAGGAAGATACAAGGAACAGACACAACTGGAGGAGACTCGTGCATGGCGCCAACCCCTGATTCAACAAACGGCGAAAGGAAGAATTCAATAACGTTCTTCATATTATTGCTCATAATATATCATGTCACTATTTTTTCATATTAGAATTTTTACCTATGACTCCTGTGAAATAGAGTATTATTACTGTTATTATTATTATTATTATTATTATTATTATTATTATTATTATTATTATTATTATTATCATCATCATCATCATTGTACTTCTTATTAATTCTAATCCATTTTTCATTGTCTTTGTTATTATTATTATTATTATTATTATTATTATTATTATTATTATTATTATTAGTTATTTCTATTATTATTATTATTATTATTATTATTATTATTATTATTTATTTTTATTATCTTACCATTATTATTATTAATGTTATTATTATTATTATTATTATTATTATTATTACTACTACTACTACTACTACTACTACTACTACTACTACTACTTCTACTACTACTACTACTACTACTACTACTAGCACCACCACCACCACCACCACCAATATTATCATCATCATCAGTATCATCATCAATGCTCTCAGTACTCCAGCAGTATGGGATCAGCAAAGCGTACGTACAGCTTCTCCCAGCAAACTTCGGATGAGTGGCCTCGCTGCAAGACGCCCCGAGGCTGCGTGGGTTGGGCAACACATGCGGCGCCTCGCTACCTGTCATCAGGCACTCTGGCATTACCTCACAGATTACAGTATTACACACACCGCCATCTCGCTTCGCCTCCCAGCGGTCAATATTCCCCGGCGCCTGAGGACCTGCCGTTCATTTACTGGTAATATTGGGCTTAAAAATGAACAGTAAAACATAATATTATATACCTGCTTATTACTCTGTGACCTCTTGATTTTACTTTTGTAATTACGACAAAAAAAAAAAAAAAACATACAAGATTTTCAATGCAATGAATTTTTGCGTACATGTGGCAAGGTTTCCCACTTAACTTTAGAAGCCAATCAAATACTTGCAATGTTAAGTTTATATATTATTTTCTTTCTTATACATGAAGGAAGCTGCCCGAAAACAAAAGAGATAAGGAGAAAAAGAAATAAACACCCTAATCTGCCGCTCTTCAAAAAATACAGCAGTGTAACAAAGGTTGTCAAATGGATATGCCAATTTAGTTCCTGAGGTGTCCTGATACTCTTTTCGTCAGTGAGCTGGGCGGGATAGGAATAAGTAGAAAGTCTTGTGCGGGAGGCTTAGTATATACACTGAAAAAATACATAATGGCGGCCTGATCATTCCGGGCCTCATTTTCCAGGTTAGTCGGCGTCATCTGGCAGCCACAGTATCAAAGTGTGAGATGCTTCCTAAGGGTTAATTTGTACTTAAGATGTAGAATGTAAGATGTAATATGTAAGTTAATATGTAGCGTGGATTTTCTTCAATATGACTGGAAAATAAATAAACCTATTATTGGTATTATTATTATTATTATTATTATTATTATTATTATTATTATTATTATTAATATTATCATTATTATTATTATTATTATTATTAGTAGTAGTAGTAGTAGTAGTAATAGTATTAGTATTAGTATTAGTATTATTCCAATAGAACGACATAGACGAAGAGCATTTTTTATCTTTATCTTATTATTTAATGTATTCTTCTTTCATTATTCACACTGAAAAAAAAGAAAAAATGAATGCGTGATTTGACTGCACGGATCTGTAGAAATTTTTATGAAATGGATTAATATTTTCTTCAAGTGGTCCCGTTAGAGGTCGCCACAGCGCATCACCGTCTCCATTGTACCCTGACTATTGGGTCTTTTCTGTCACACTGATCTTCCTTTAAGGCATCCATAAACCTTCTCCTTGGTCTTCCTCTCTTCCTCATGCCTAGTGGGTCCTTTTCCAGCAACCTCTTAATAACGCACTCCTCAAATCTCCTCTGCACAGTGCCAAACCACTACAGCCTCGCCTCTCTGCTCAGTCCACAAACTTAAGTATACGTGGGCTGTCTCTCTAATATGTTCACTTCAACTCTTTCATTGCTAGACTTTCTTTTTCATAATCACCCACTATTATTTTGGGCACATTTTTGCACGTCTCTAAAATAGTTACTAAGTAGTATCATAGATTGCACAAAACATCCTTTCCTGTCTTTTCTGTGTTCATGCAAAGAAATATTTACAGTATACTTCGAATATTGACAAAGGAATACCGTACGAGTGACAGGGTTGATTTTCTTCTCTACATCGTCATTCCAAATACAAAAACACATCTTCAATTTGGGTTTATTGAGAAAGAGTGTTAGGGTTATGTCCTCTGCAGCGTCTGGCTCCTTCAGCGACCGTTTTCTTTTTCCGTCTTTTTGTTAACCAAGACCAAAGCTAGTACTTCATATAAAACGAAACACACACACACACACACACACACACGTTTACACTCTACAAATCACTTAAATTCACTCTTAGGATGGAAAAAAGCCACATTTCCCAGAGTGTGAGGAGTAATTACAAGAGTCCCTGGGAGGAGGATAATGGACGGCTCATTACCAGGCGGGGGAAAGAAAACGTGCAAACGGCGCCTGTTGGGGAGACTAAGAATTTATGGTAATAGAGGTGAGTGTAAGGCAAGTGAAGGTGGATATTGTGTTGTATTTTATGTAAGTTAAGTATTGCTAGCTTTTCTTAATTCTGGTGTTTGTATGAATCAGTATTAGCTGTCATGGATCAAACGTTTCGTGTTTTTTTTTTTTTTTTTTTTTTTGAGATTTTATTCTATTCAACTTTTGGGGAGCGGTGACTAAGTGGGCTTCTCTTTTCGCCTTTTTACTGTATCCTTAGTAGGTTTAAAAGAAGAAAGTAAATGAATAAAGAGGAAAATAAACACATAAATGGATAAATAAATAAATAAAGCAAAAAAAAAAAAGATGCATAGAATATATATGACAAAATAGTAAAAAAATAATACATATCAATAGAAAATGTGCGCTTTTGTAACTGATAAAACGTTCGTTATTTTCCAGTTCATTGTTTTCACTTTATAAAACGATATGTACATTTCCATGTGAAATAAAACTGATATTCCAATGATAATTTATTTACTACTACTACTACTATTACTACTACTACTACTACCGTTGATGTCACTTGTTGTTGTCGTTGTTGTTGTTATTGTTGTTGTTGTTGTTGATATTGACGTTGCTGCTGGTTTTGTTAAAATTGTGGTAGAGTAGTAGTAGTAATAGTAGTAGTAGTAGTAGTAGTAATAGTAGTAGTAGTAGTAGTAGTAGTAGTAGTAGTAGTAGTAGTAATTGTTGTTGTTGTTCTTTCTTTATTATTGGTACTTGTTGTTATCATCATCATCATCATTACCATTGCTATCATTACTATATATTATAATGAATACAATTATAGCAATCATTGTAGAGCAGTTGTTCAAAACGTATTTTTTTTTTCAGCTTGTTACCTAATTTAATATGCCACATTAAGCTTGTTACCCGATTCACAAGGCACTGCACATACGTATCTGCTTACATCTCCCTTGTTGATGCTCACAGAGAAACTGATAATGTGAAATAGAGGCTACACAGGCTCAGGCAGTGAGTGATATGTACTGGACACGTCGTGATCAGGTCTGCTGAGTGACTGTCCTGAAGCATATCTATCACAATACTCTTGGCTTGCCTCACACTTACATCCATACATATTTTTCCCTAACACTGTAAAGTAATTTTTAATGTTTATGGTTATTAGGTTTAACTTTATTATTTAATTGTAATAGGTTTACTTTTTGATTTTACATATTGATTTAATATTAATCCCAACGTTCGGTACTGCAATGTTTTCTTGTTTTATAGAATTCTTAACTCTTTTTCTTATCACCCATCCATTACTCCTGAAAAACTGTTATATTATCCCAGGGAGTAATTTACCCCCAGTTTGGGAACCACTGCTAGACAGTAACACCTACACTATGAATGTACCCCCTCCTCTCCCTTCCGCTCCGCAGCGCTGCCTCGCCTTTGTCCTCTTGAGATGGATTATCTTATCGCAATCTTATCAACCCTCACCCATATCCTAATACCACGAATAACTACTTGCAGTGCTCTCTCTCTCTCTCTCTCTCTCTCTCTCTCTCTCTCTCTCTCTCTCTCTCTCTCTCTCTCTCTCTCTCTCTCTCTCTCTCTCTCTCTCTCACACACACACACACACAGACACACACACACACAATTACTGGTCTCATAAGCCTTAATGCTGACAAAGCTGCACCTTAATTCTCAACAAGTGTGAGTTGCTTCAAAGTTGCTTCACAGCGCCAAAAATTAAATATTCATGGAAACTGGAAGCACAAACCCAGGAGTTTTTTTTTGTTCCTTCCTTCCTTTATTTTATTTATTTATTTATTTATTTATTTATTTTTATCATTCTAAGCTTTGTCAGAATTAAACAGTAGAAGTATTTTTTTTTTTTTTTTGTTAGTGGTGAGATATCTTGCATTTAGATTTCTCTTTAGTTCTTATCAATTATAATTTTCTTGTTCTGGGTTATACTACGCATCGTCTTTAAAAATGTAAGAATATCTGAAAACAGGTTTCACCCTTTTCTCTATCCAAACACGTAAGGTCATGTACCTATACGACCTACGTAGAGTTTCTTGTAAAGAAATAGTACAATAATTTAGTTTGTTTCATCCATTTAAATAACCTTCATTTTAACAGAATACTACTACATGTTTTTTATTTCATTAGTATAAGGGGAAATCCACTGAATCATCCCGCTGCCAGACACTGCTGTAATACTCCATAATACAAGTCTGCGTTGCTGTTCCCGGAGCGAGTGATGTGTTGACGTGCAATGATGAAGGAGCTTTCTTAAGACTCTTCGCATATTCCAGTATCTAACGAAGCCTGTGCATGAAGCCTCCTCGAATGCTGCGACCTACGTACTGTGTCACTGTGCATTACATGAGATTATAATATGCGGTAATATTAATTACGTAGTTATTACAAACAGACTGATGCATATCACGGCGGGGTGATAAGGAGCACACCACAGCTATCACCGCACGATGATGTTCTCACCGCATCAAGATAACTCACTCCACAAGGTGCACAATTATATATATATATATATATATATATATATATATATATATATATATATATATATATATATATATATATATATATATATATATATATATATATATATATATATATATATATAAACACCCACACACGCGCACACACACACACACACACACACACACACACACACACACACACACACACACACACACACACACACACACACAGAGAGAGAGAGAGAGAGAGAGAGAGAGAGAGAGAGAGAGAGAGAGAGAGAGAGAGAGAGAGAGGCGCACACACACACACACACACACACACACACACACACACACACACACACACACTAAACGCACAATTTAATGCGCGTCTATAAACATAACGTCGCTTTTGTCTCAATGTACTAATACTGCGTCTTGTGTCAGGAAATCATTGGTATGCACCTTGAGATCCAAGGCCTTTGATGAGCCGAGTCAACTTAGACACGTGATTCATACGATTTTTGTAGTTCACTGGAGGAGAAAATTTGCAGAAAATGAAATGCAGAGCGTTGCCAATCTGTTCCTGACCTGAGAGAAAAGAAAAGAAGCAGACGTGGCACCTTCATCATCCTACGCTCCCTCTTAGCTAAGTTTTATTTTGTTTTTTTTTGAATCAACAGTGCTCATGAATAGATATTTAATAATAATAAAGTATTACAAAGGACGAACTCAATATTCATTACTGTACCGTACTGTTATCCTACAATCACTCTGTGCAATTTCCTCTAGAACAAAACCTATGAGGAAAGGAAAGAAAAAAAAAAAGACAAATTTTCAATCGATGAGATTGGTTGCCTAGGCGTAGAGACTTTCATATAGTTAATGTATCATAGATAAGAGGTCCTCTGGCATCTCTTCTTTCTAAATAATCTTATGTAATGATAGAGATACGGCAGCCACATTTACACACACAGACACACACACACACACACACAGACACACACACACACACACACACACACACACACACACACACACACACACACACACACACACTCTTCTAACACCCTATTGTCTGTATAGAGATATAATAACCACTTTTGTGATGCGTTACACAGATAAACATACAGTAGGCCATTGTTTCCCATGGAGATATGACACCTGGTCTGGGGTATACGAGTGCCTCTACACTCCAGGCACACGTTCATTATTCCAGGAGAGTGGCTTTCTAATTGATGTGATCCTTACTGAGTGTAATTGTTAATACTATTTATGCTTAGTGAGTGGAATTGTTTTACAGATCTCTCGAAATACTTTCAACACCTAAGAGATACGTCAGCCAATTTTCCTATACACATTCACATTGGGATAGACTCCTATGCAAAATACTTCTACTAGTCATGACTTTCACCAAACACATACAACAGCTATTTCTGCAATATATTACTGCATACTTAGCACTCAAAGTAGTCCCAACACATTGCTCCTTCTATCAACAGTGGAGTTCCCTCTCACCAGTGATAAGCCTAAAGATCCGGGATGGAAGGAAGTTGCGCTAACAAGATCGCATCACCAAAAGTTCCCCGGGGAGCAGAGGTTATGTGCTATATGTTGCGGAAAGACAACGCCGAGGAGACCCGGTAGTGAGTCTCAGGCCCATATTATTACTTCTGTCTGTACCTCCACTGCTTTCTAAAGGCTCCAATCGAGGTTACACGGGTTTTCACATGTGTTTTCATGGTTCTAGTAACAAGTAAACGAGATTTCTACGTTATAAATAGGAGAAACACTGTTGATAACACTACTGATCATCTCTGTCGCCTTTGAAAATAGTTAAACTGAGAGGAAAGTATGTCTGAATATCGGTCTCAGCATGGCGGCGAGGTAACTGCGGCTATCTTGACAACCAATTTTTTCTTCTCTCTCTTTAAGATCTAACTTTATTAAGCTTGAACCCGTTATTTCTTGTCATGCTCTGATTACTGATCCTGATCTTTTTTTTTTCTATCGCTCTTTTTTCTATTTCCTGTGCTACTTAAAGACACTTATGAGTTATCCTTCAATACTAAGCTTATACTATTAAATGCCTTCTACTCTCATCAGAACTACGAGCAGCCAGGTTCTCACGGTTACTTTTCCTATTGAGGGTGTAGAACCATTACTAAACTATTACTACAATCATGAAAACACCTTTGAAAACCCTACTGACTTCCACTACACTCTGGTAAAATCTTAAACGCATATCCTCTAATCAGCTGAGAATCATATAAAAGCAGACAATTCTAAAGATTATGACAAGACCACATAATGAAAGCACCTTCGTAAACCCTAATGACTTCCATCACAATCTGCTAAAATAAGAATCCTAATCTTACATCCTTTGATCTGCTGACAATCAAATAAACCCAGATCAGATGATGAAAACACCTTTGAAAACCACACTGACCTCCACTACAGTCAACTAAAACACGAACCTTAACCTGACATCTTTTGGTCTGCTCAAAATCCTTACATAAAAATACACACAATTCAAACATTCTTCGCAGATCAGATCATGAAAACACCCTTGAAGCCCTCATAAACATCTACTGCAGCTTCCTAGAATACGAACCTTCAGTATTACGTACCCTAATCTCCTAAGACTTATAAACACAAACAATTCAAACATTTCTAGCACATCAGAGGACTTAATATTGAGAAAGACACGAAGAAACTAGATAACTCAAGGAATTTTAACACATCAAGGAACTTAGGACTGATGAAGACACGCTCAAGACAGTAGTAGTGAATATATTGTGAATGCTGACCATGAGTACGCGAGTGAGTGAGAGAGCAGCAGGTGACAAGCGGCAGGTGTGGGGGTTTGAGTGGCTTATCAGTGCCTGGCCTTGCGCTGGGACCTCTGCCAGACACAAGTCAGCCTCTTCACTGGAGCACACCTTGCCTCGGGTTATGTTTAGACCAGTAGCTGTCAATCTCTGTGTCTTTTTGTCTGGTTATTCTATCTTCATCTATCTGTTTATGTATGTGTGTATTTGTTTATTTGTTTATTTTGCCTGTATATCTATCTCATCTATCTATTTATGTATGTGTGTATTTGTTTACTTATTTATTTGCCTGTATATCGATCTGTTTATCTATGTAGTTATCTATCTCTGTTTGTCTTTTTATTTATTTATCTATCTATCTATCCATTTACCTATTATCTCCCTGTTTATCTGTTCACCTGCCTGTCTATGTATATACGCATGTACGTATGTATGCATCTGTGAATGTATTTATCTATTTATCTATCTGCATAGTTGTCATTGTAAAATATGTATCCACGAGTACGGGAATAAAATTTTCTAAAAAAAAAAAAAAACATTCTACGGGCGATGCTCTTCAGGTTTGCACAATGTTTATATCCAAGCAACATAACCTTATGCATCTATCTTTTTTTTTTCTAAGTTCGCAAATAAACATATAAGATAAACATTACTTTCAAGCCCGACAGTCATTTGTTCGTTGGAAAAGTGTAGAGGAATCAGATCATTAGGACCGAATTTGTACAAGGTTTCAAATAAAGGTAGTGATATTTTCGTACAACTAACGTTTTTTTTTTTTTTTTTCATGTCCATAATAACCTATACGCCTCTGTGGTGCAGTGGTTAACGCGTCTGGCTATAAATTCATAGCCTTCAGTTCGGATCAGGGCTTGGGCAGTCGGCGCATATCTCACTCAGCTGTTCATCCTTCCTTCGGGTTGGTATATCTCATGTAACCTGGAAAACGTAAAATGAGAAAACCTGGACGTCACTAAAGGCGGAGTGAGGGATGCTATCTAACGCAGACTCAAAGGCCAATGAGACAGGAATGAGAACTGAGGCCACAAGCTGATATAGTGTATGCTCTCAACTTCAGCCTTACTTCACAACCCATACAGAAACAAACTTGGCATGATTGCAGTAGTTCGAAGTACCCTGGCGAGCGGCATGCAGCACTAGCCACTCTGATACCTGGAACCGGAATCAGAACTGTACAAACAGGCATAATCACACGAAAAAAAAAATAATAATAATGATAAATAGATAAAACAGAAAATAAAATAAAATAAAAATAAATGAATCAAATAAATAAGAAAAATAAATAAATAATAAAACAATAAAAAAATAAATAAAATACAGTTGCTTCTGCTGCCGCTACTACTACTACTGCTGCTACTACTACTACTACTACAACTACTACTACTACTACTACTACTACTACTACTACTACTACTACTACTACACTACTACTACTACTAACTAACTAACTAATAATAACAATAAAAATAATAATAATAATAATAATAATAATAATAATAATAATAATAATAATAATAATAATAATAATAATAATAATAACAATTACGACAACAGCAACAGTAACAACAGCAAGAATACCAGACAAATAAAGAAAACAAGACACAATATTACAAGACTAATATTAGCAATGCTCCAACAACACTGCTCAATACAACCAAGGAGGAGGAGCAAATCTTGTCAGCATTCAATCAGCTCCGTGATAAAGATAGACTCACACATTCTTCGTCTTCTCCTTCCGTTGCAGTCTCCTTGATGCTTTCAGCGAAACTTTCCGCACCGCGCCTCATGCATACTAAAGGTGAGGCGGCGCGGCTCAGTAAGGTAATGCTATTCATGAAGATGAAAGGATGCTGCAGGATTACTGATGTATTCAATGGAGACCATCTTTGGACTCCTGCACGGGGGAAAATATTTTACATTTTACCTACAATTTCGTCGTTCCTCGTGTGTCGTCATCCTCCCACAACTCGCGAAAGGTTTAATAATAATATAGGTTTCTGTAGTGACAAAATAGTTTGACCTACAATTTCGATATTCCTCGTGTGTCGTCACTTTCCTACAGCTCGCGAAGGGCTTAAATAACTAGATGTACAGAATTCAGTATTGTTAAAACTTAAGAACATAAAAATATCAGAAAATAAAGGAAGCTGCAAGATGCCACCAGGCCTACACGTGGCAGTCCCTTTATGAAAACCTATTTGTACCCATCATCCTTATCCAAAAGTTTGTATAATATTCTTTTAATGCTTATTATTAGATTATATCGGTATTTTGTCATTTTTTTCTTGCAATTCCACACCAAAAAAAAAAAAAGAAAAAAAAAACCGCTTTTGTCACAGCTCGAGGAAGAGACAAATAATTTCATAAAGTTGGGTGTGGAGAATTCAGCATTGTTAAGACTTTTATCACAATTTTCATTATAGAACCCTACAAAACTTCATCCTTCGTGTAGTTTTCTGTATGAAAATAATACAAAAATAAAAAAAATATATACACAAACAAAGTTAGTGAAATAAATAAATAACCAAATAAAAAACAATACATAAAAAAATATAAACAAATTCACAAATAAACGAATGAATAGACAAGCAAAATAAATGCAATAAACAAACAAATAAACATTCAGCCTTGCTATTAAGAATTATGAAAAGGAACATCGTGAAAATGATAACATAAACATTCTGTGCATCGAAATCATGTATAAATAAAATAGCCTGAATATTGGAATCTAGTTATATCGATAGTTAATTGCACTTATTTTCCTCGTAACAAGCTGACCTGCCCTTTAAAATTCAACAAAAGATAAAAAAAAAAAAAAACTAAACACGCGCAGGATATTCAACAATGTGAGAATGATTTACAAACAAGACTGATGCTAAAGAAAAGGAGGAGGAGGAGGAGGAGGAGGAGGAGGAGAGAAGAAAAAGAGGAGGAAGAAAAAGAGATGATGATGATGATGATGATGATGATGATGATGGTGATGATGATGATGATGATGATGATGATGATGATGATGATGGTGATGGTAGTGGTGATGATGATGATGATGATGATGATGATGATGATGATGATGATAATGATGATGATGGTGATGATGATGATGATGATGGTGATGATGATGATGATGATGGTGATGATGATGATGATGATGGTGATGATGATGATAAATAGTAATAAAAAAAATAAGAAGAAGAAATAAAGAAAAAAAGAGGAGGAGGAGGAAGATGATGATGATGAAAAAAAATGGTAGTGATTGTGATGACGAACAGGAACAACGATCACAAAAAAGAGACAAACAAGAACAAAAACAAAAAGAAGAAGAAAAAAATGAAGGTTAGTGGATGCAGAGAACAATAATAATCTTCCCTCCTTCATTCACAATGGGGATTAATGAAGCGATGGTTCTTATGCAAATCGCTTCATAGATCCTCGCTGGAACAAATACTGGAAGGAAGGAAAGCTTTACTCTCACAAGCCACGAAGGAATCTGATAAGAGGGACTATTGTGAGAACTTCCTCATTCCCACATCCTCCAGGACTTCCTCCTCCTCCTCCTCCTCCTCCTCCTCCTTCTGTTCCTCCTCCTCGAAGGTAGAAAATAAGAAATGTAGAAGAAGAAAATAAGAAGAAAAATAACAAAAAAAGGGTTGGTTGTGCACCGTGAAGTTATTTGTTGAAGTACTGCTGTGTGTAAACTTGAAATAGAAAAAGGGACAACATGCGGGACTGCTGCCCATCTGTCTCCCTCCGACAAATGAGTCTGGCAGGAAAAAAAGAGTAAAGAAATAAATAACTACTGCACTTCCTGCAAAGAGAACGAAGGAAGATAGAAAACTTTCATTGTGAAGAAGAATAGTTGTTATTTTATTTATTTTTTGGTTTATTATTCATAGTTCTTGCTTTGAGATAAACAATAAGAAGCCTCACACATTTAGTCTTTTCTTACGTACATCACACATAATTTAATTTCTTGTATCCTGCAAAATTGTAATGCCGTGGCCTCTTTCCTAGAAAAAGAATAGTTGCACTTTTTTTTTTATTTCGATTCTTATTATTAATATTTATTACTTTGATATCACTAGCATGTCGCTTCACATATTTAGTCTTTCCTCACCAGCATCATACGTATTGTTTTTTTTCTTATGCAATTTGTACTGACGGCGATACCCTGAGTGGTGGAGAGGCGAGGCACGTGGAGGATCCCGCTCTACCTTATCGTGTTTCAGAGATTTAAATTTTTTGCAGACAGCTTTAGACATAATCGAAATTTTTGTGACTAAATAGACTGTGACACTTTCTGGAGCTAAAGAGCCTTTATACAACAATAAATAGATAAATATTCAAATAATTTAATCAATTATTAAAAGTGGCACATTTCTCCACAGTATTGAGCGTGCTAGACGGAGACAAAAACATATTCTTTCTTTTCTTTTTTTTTTTTTTTTGTATAATCAACAAAAAAATATCGTCTATCGGAAAGCAATGTTATTTTTTATGGAACATTGGATTGATTTATTTGGATTCAAGACACTTCTCTAATTCTAGATAATTCTTTTTTAACCACACTCTTTGGAAAGCGACAAATTCACGGTTTATTTTTTTTTGTATTTTATTTATTTCTTTATGCCCTTGGCCAGAGCCAAACTTACAGAACAAAAATAATATCTAGATACTCATTTAAACAGTACACCAATCAAAAATTCAAACAGCTAAACGTGAAGAAAATTATGAAAATATCAAAACATCTCCGTAACTAAAAATATTAATAGACTAAGAAAACATTACGGTATTTTCTGAGAACACGAAATTCTGCTGCTACCTTTGGGCGTTACGTTAACAGGAGAAAGAAAGTGACAGCGGGTGATAAAGATCCGGAAGGGACAGACAGAGATGTTGCCAGGAAGAGGAAACGGAAAGGAAAAGGAGCCGGGAAGGTCTAAAAGAGAAATATGTATATAAAAAAAAGGGGGAGGAAAGAGAAAACAAGAAAACATTGTTGCTTTAAAATGGAGGAAGGAGAAAAAGAAAGAAAAGGAGGAGGAGGAGGAAGAGGAGGAGGAGGAAGATAAAGTATAGATAGAAAACCGAATGGGGAGGAAATTATAAAAATAGTGAAAAAAAGTGAAAGAAAGAGACGATAATAATGAAGAAAAATGAATCACGAGTATTTCCGAGAGAGAGAGAGAGAGAGAGAGAGAGAGAGAGAGAGAGAGAGAGAGAGAGAGAGAGAGAGAGAGAGAGAGAGAGAGAGAGAGAGAGAGAGTTGAACCATGAAAACGGAGGAGACAAAGGAAGGAGATGATAAAAGATTGAGCGAGAAAGTGAAAGGAAATGAAAGGAATAAACAAATTTCCGATCGGGGAAGAGGGAAGAGGAGGAGGAGGAGGAGGAGGAGGAGGAGGAGGAGGAGGAGCAGAAGAAGAAGAAGAAGAGGAGGAGGAGGAGGAGGAGGAGGAGGAGGAGGAGGAGGAGCAGAAGAAGAAGAAGAAGAAGAAGAAGAAGAAGAAGAAGAAGAAGAAGAAGAAGAAGAAGAAGAAGAAGAAGAAGAAGAAGAAGAAGAAGAAGAAGAAGAAGAAGAAGAAGAAGAAGAAGAAGAAGAAGAAGAAGAAGAAGAAGAAGAAGAAGAAGAAGAAGGAAAGATGAAGAAAGAAACAAAGAAACAAACAAAAACAAAGAACAACAAACAAACAAACAAATAAACAAACAAAAAGACAACAAGAAAAAAAAGAAAATACGAGAACAAACAAAAATAAAGGAAGAAAAAAACAAAGAAGAAAGAGAAAAATGAAAAGACAAAGAGGAGAAAGAAAACCTGGTCAGTGCTCAAAAGTTTCAAAGTGGCAAGTTTGTACGAGGAAACTTTTTGCCAAAACAGAATATTGGGCTGGCTTAATTTTCACCTCCCGAGGGATTATGCAACTGAGATTATGGGGGAAGCTACACAGAGACACGCGGTAATTGAAGCTGGCAAGTAACAGAGGCGTGGGGGAAGGGGCGTGTATGTTTTTTTTTTTTTTTTTTTTGTGATGGAAGATGAGAGATCTGCTTGGCATTCATCTCAGGCGGACGTAAGTGAAAGACTGTGGTGTAACGCCTCAGACTCTCAGGCTAGATTAAGAGGATGGGCCGCATAGAGAGAGCGAGGGGGAAAAGGGAAAGGGGAGAGAGAGAGAGAGAGAGAGAGAGAGAGAGAGAGAGAGAGAGAGAGAGAGAGAGAGAGAGAGAGAGAGAGAGAGAGAGAGAGAGAGAGAGAGAGAGAGAGAGAGAGAGAGAGGGGTGGGGGCATATGGATGGAGAGACAGACAGACAGACACAGACAGAGACAGACAAACGGATGGACAATCACACAAAGACATACATAAATAGACAGATTGCTGGAGACAAAATGACAGGCAAAACGGAGCAGACGGACAGACAGACAAATACAAGATAAAAAAAAGCAGATTGAGAGACAGATAATCACATACAAACAGACAAACTGAGATAATGGACCGAAACGTAAAAGGAATCACAAAGACAGATAGACAGATAAAAAGACAGACTAAGAGATAGAGAGGAAGAAAAGAGACTAAGTGTAAATATGAAGAGGCATACAAACAGACCAAGAGATACAAAGAGAAAAAAAAAAAAAAGAGATTCCTGAAAAAAAAAAAAAAAAGTGTAGACATTTGGGGAGGAAGGTTCCAAGGCAGCTAATGGATGTGGAGAGATAGATGAACAATTATGATTTATTCTAACGCATTGCTGGAGACTTTCGTGACCATCCCATTAACACTTCTTTACTGACTGCTGCATTTGACGTTACGCTGCCGTCGATTCAGTAAAATGTCAATAATTTCTAAGGAGTAAAATAAAAACGTTCGCCTTTCGGAAAGATGGTGATGAATTTTTTTTTCAGCTCTTTCATATTCCTTATCAAATATTTTCGTCGTCAATATTTTCTCCTCCAGTTTTAGGGAAATGCATAATTCCGCCTTCCATTAGCGTCTCATTTATAACTGATATAAAATTAATAAAAAAAAAAAAAAGAAACGGCAATGTCTTTAATTCAAGCTCAGTTCTTAATAATTTTCCACTATATTCTCATTCTTAATTATGCTAATTGGAACATCATGCCTACTCATTAGTTTTAGGTCATCCTTTGACTCAAATGGTTTCTCATTACGCTTGATGAAATAGTGTGTCGAAGTTCAGAGTAATATTTCAAAAGACACCACCGGTAAAAAGGAAGGAGTGATCGAGTAGCTGAAGTAGTAGTTTTTTTTCTTATTTATTTATTTATTTATTTATTTATTTATTTTACTTTTTTTTCCAATTAAACCATCTAGTGTTCCTCAAATGAAGCAAGAGGTGTTACAGTAATTATCGGTTAATACGTTAAGCAATTTGCACTTTACATTTTGATGATATTAGTGTTCAGGTACAGACGAGATCAGAAGTTGAACAATTATTTACATTTACTGTGGGAGCTTTTTGCACTTTCTCTCACTCATGTCTTCCGATTAACTGACTACATCCTCGCAAAAGCTGACAATTCATAGGTTACCTGATAAGAAACTTCATATGAAGGGAAAAGTAAATACAGAGGAAGGAGTGTTGTATATAACTCAACTTCTGACCATGGTTATGATGGCTGCGGGGGCCACAATATATCCTTGGAACACAGGTGCTTCACTGTCTTTCTGTCCTGACAAGTCACACAGGGAGCAAGACAAAGGAAGGAAATGATGAGCCAAGCAACGCCCTGCTGCCACTGACCTGACAATAAATTTAAGACCCAATGGGTGATTGGGTTGAGTCTTCACCATTTTCCAGCACGTTCTCATTCCTAATCATGCTAATCAGAATGGCGAGCTTATTCCGAAGATTGAGTTTAATTATGCAGTATACCTTATAATTATATTGATGGTTACTAATAAATATAATCTTCATCGACAAGGTATTCTTAGAACAAAGATGCATCACCGTCTGGCGGCCCTGACAAGTTACACAGGGAGCGTTCCGGCACGACAAAGGAGGAAAGTGATGGCCAAGCAACGCCCTGCCTGCCATTGACCCGATAGTAAATCTAAGATCAAATGGGTGGCTGGGTCCACTACGCTGTAGCGTCGCTCCCCCGCCGCCCGTAACGTGTGTGTGAGGGACGAGGCTCCCCGAGGACTCGTGAGCCAATCACACGTTCGGGATTCCTGCAGCGTCTGGCCACGAGCGATTTACGAAAGCATTCATTTAATACAGGACCATAAAATTGTCATATTAGTATCAGGCAAAGAATTTCAGCAGAATCTTAAAAAGTGCATTTGGGAATCTATTTTTTTTTTTTTTTCTCACCGCCCTCCTTCACGGGCAACAAATAATGTCGTACAGTCACATTGACAACAAACGCGACAAAGGCGACCACATGAAAGGGAAGAGCGTAGTTTCCTTGCACTCTTCCCGGCATCACCACAACCTCTAGAGAGACTAAACATGTACATTCATTCGAGCATCGCGTGGCACGTTGCCGGAATGTACCTCAGCAAGATAGGAGCTCGTGCCAGGGAGGCTGAAGTGGTGCTGTGAAGTGTCTGACGTTTGTGGCATTTGGTACTTACACCTCACAAGGGAGGCTGACTGCAGTGACGCGGTGTGTTACTGTCAAAGCGAGGAGTGAAGGACTCAACAACGAAACACCGCCAGGGAACAAGATCAACACTGCAACACTAATACTGTAACATTATCACTGTAACACTTCCACAGCATAACACCACACTCCAACACCATCAGTACAACATTTCCACAGCATCACATCATCACTACACCACCACCACAGTACAACAGCAACACCTCTGAATGACACCACCAGTCCAACACCTCCATAACACAACACCGTTCCTGCAACACCTTCACAGCATAACAGCACCACTTCAATATCACCACAATACAACACAAACTCAAAACAACACTATAACACAACACTACAATTAACACATCAGCGCAGCACAGGAACACCAAAACAAATCATCATAGCACGGATAAAAAATAACAATCATTCTATTATTTGCCTTCGCATTGATGCCTTGCTCCCTTTAACAGTGCCATCCTTCATCCTCCACCTCCTCCACATGCAATCGTGAAACAATGAACAGTTGCCGCTGCTCGCCCATCCTCCAATCACCAGTCAGCTGCAGACCAATTTGCCTCTCATTCACCATGGCGATGAAGACACTCTCGATGCTGCGTGTGATCTGGTGTGGGTGGCAGGCAAGTAATTGGTAGCAAGACACGAAACACGAGGAGTCTGTACTATTTCTTCGATCGCATATTTTGGACTTTTTTTTTATTTGCATGTTCTTTTCGTTTATTCAGATAAGTAAATGAAGTGATTGACAAACAGATAACCTACGCAATATTTCCTCCATTATATATTTTGATTTTTTTTTATTTATTTATGCTCTTCCGGTTATTTTCTCTTAAAATAAATAGATTGATTAATGGATGCATAGACAGACAGTTAGACAGACAGACAGACAGACAGACAGACAGACAGACAGACAGACAGACAGATAGATAGATAGATAGATAATACTGATTAGCAGATAGATAGGTAGATAGGCAGGTAGTCATAAAAACAAAGGCCTGCTAAATTGACGATTCTGAAAAAAGTACGAGTTTTTTTTTTTCTGCGAATTATCTACTGAAATCCCTGATTCAGCTCACTTTATCGCTGTGCTGATTTACGCAGCTTACGTGAATGGCCGCAAAATACGTTTTTGTTCCTCTTCCGGGAAGGTGGGAATGCCTATAGACTCCATGCTAAAGAAAAGGCGTAGTCTTGGCAAAAGAAAGCGAAATAAAAAAATAAAAAAAATCTATTCCTTTCTGGTACGAGAGTGAAGTTTCATCTATTGCTTTTTCTATATGGAGTATTTTTCAAAATGTTTCAGCTTATTTTTGTCACATTTAAATGATATGACACTTTTCATTTTCAGTGATAAAAATATCAATAAAAAGTAAGGGGTTATTGATTCTCACACACACGAAAAGAAGAAACGAAGGTGCATTTCATGTAAGAAATAATAAATATATCTAAAGTAAGGTTACTGCGGCACATGTGAGGAGATAAAGCGAAACTTGATTGGAGCTAAATTTCTTTCTCGTTATCCAGTGTTCCATTCACGTAAAGGAGAGAGAGAGAGAGAGAGAGAGAGAGAGAGAGAGAGAGAGAGAGAGAGAGAGAGAGAGAGAGAGAGAGAGAGAGAGAGAGAGAGAAACTGATAAAATAATTCTCATAAAAGTAACATTATGAATACTCCATAACAAGCACCATCAATCAACACAGCCATTCTCAAACCTCGCTTCACCAAAAATGTAAAAAAATAAATAAATAAATAAAATAAAATAAATGCATAAATAAATAAATAAATAAATAAATAAATAAATAAATAAAACAAAGAAACATATAGAAAAATACGCAAAACCACATTTCTTAAAATAGAAAGAAAAATCAATCACTGACGGTGCAGCGAAACAGCGTCACAGCGTCACGGCAACACAGCTCCACCGCACCTCCACAAAGGCTGTGACTGCGGCGTGGAGTGAGGCTCGACCACTCCCTCCCTCCATCACGCTCTATCTCTCCCTCCCCTTCCCTTCTCCCTTTTCTCTTCCTCTCCCTCCATACAATTTTTCATATGAAGGCATCCATCTTTTTTATATTCACCCACCTCTCCCCCCCCCACCTCACACACACACACACACACACACAATCCATTTCCAACACACGCACACAACACAACTATTGAATTTTTAAGAGGTAAAACATAGAAGAATGAATCATTGATAATCATTAGGGGTAAAGGAAAATAAAATATATCTTAGACAAATATGAAGATCAAAATATTCTTAAAAGACTAATTCAGAGCAGACAAGAGAAAGTTACAAAATTAATCAGTCGAAAACAGTCAGGATTAACCACACTGTTACTGATCATCAAGGGAAGAAGAGGTCATAAGGTACTGGACATGTAGAAATCACAAGAGAAACCTCCTTTAAGATACATTCAGAATATAAAAGTGGAAAAATTATAATACCTGAGCCCCGAAGGATGTCAAAATAAGAGGACAATTACTGGAAGTATACAAAAAGGCATTAGGGTTTTGAAAAGTCTATTCAAGAATACGTAAGAGTAGACTAGAATAATAATAAAAAAAAAAAAAAAAAATCGGACTTCTATTGGTGTGGAAATATAGAAAAGCAAAACCCACATAATAAAAGGTACATTACACATATTGAAAGTTATATTAAAAAAAATAAATAAATAAAAAATAAAACAGATAAGTAAATGTGGTTGAATTTTGATTTTCTGACCACAAGGAAACTGTATAGCCATAAACACACACACACACACACACACACACACACACACACACATATATATATATATATATATATATATATATATATATATATATATATATATATATATATATATATATATATATATATATATATATATATATATATATATATATATATATATCCATTTATTTCATTCCACAAGGAAGATAGATCAAGGACAAAAAAATAACACTAAGAAAAAATGGCATTAATTGTTTCTCCCAAGTTCAGTTTCCTGTAGTTTTCTGGAGGTATTTATACACAAGAAAATATAGATAAAGACTGTTAAAGGTATACTCAATCTTTAATGGTGAATGATGAGTAGAGACAGAAGAAGTAACAGTGAATTCTGAGAGCAGAGAGAAGACTTCCTGAAACAACTGGATGAAGCAAAAGTGAAGAAACAGAACAAAACTCTGGAGATGAGAGAAAAACAATAAAGAAGCTGTGAGTTTTACTATTGGAAGTCTAGGCTCGTGGAATTGGTATATAAAAAAAAAAGTTGCGAAAGTACAAAATAGAAGGTCGTATGATTAAGGAGTAATAAAGAACACATGCCTTAGTACTGCACAAATGGGAGCAGGTGAGAATTATGAAAAAAAAAATATAAACACATACGCAGATACAGTCAAGTACTCTCTCTCTCTCTCTTTTTTTTTTTTTTTTAAACAAATATTTACAGAAAGGCTTAAAATTCCACGTTGAGTATGGAATTATTTAAGAAGCCTATGATAGTATTATTAACAGGAATAACACTATACATATTTAACATAAAGATGATAATGCTAATACAATAATACAATAAAATAATAAAAATTTAAAGCACCAGTGGGGACAGGTGCGTGCTACGCCAGCTGTGGGCTGCCAGCTTCACCTGGTGCGTGGACATGTCCTGCACTTGGGGCGTGGCCGCCGTGAACATGTTCCACAGCCGCGAAGTCCTGGCTGTGTAGGTACGCTGGTGTTGGCTAGAGCGAGATCGAGGCACCTTCACTAGCTCGTCGCTACTGGCCGCAGCTCTGGTGCACCTCTGCACTGTGTGTGGCAGCAACCTCAGGGAGTCAAGGTGAGGGACCCTCTGCACCTGAGTTTTGTGGCACACCACTAGCGCCGACACGTCCCGGCGATGCTCCAGTGACGTTACTGGTGGTTGGTGCTGTTGGTCCTCATGGGTGGCCACCAGACGCAGAGCTCGCCGCTGCACAGCATCCAGTCTCTGCATGTGGGTGGGGGCACTCGACATCCAGGACAGGGCACCGTACTCCATACATGGGCGTATCTGTGCCCTGTATAGCGTGAGGATGCCCCGTGGGTCGAGGGTGTTCGCCATCCTGCGCAGGGCAGAGACTCGGAGAGAGGTCTGGCGGGCGACGACACCGATGTGGTGATCGAAGCGTAGGCTGCGGTCCACAGACACGCCCAGGATCTTGATATAATCCTGAAGTGGCAGGCTCTTGCCTCCAAAACGCAGCTGTCCTGAGACTGCGTGTGAGGCACCTGGGGACCGCGAGATGACCATCGCCTGCGTCTTCTCAGGAGCGAAGTTTACCTGCCACATCTTTCCCCACTGCTCCACCAGTCCGAGCTGCCTGTTCAGCTCAGTGACGGCACGCTGACTGTCGAGGCGGCAGTAGGAGCGGGAGAGTGTGCAGTCGTCGGCGTATGCTGCCACAGATGACAGCTGCCGGAGGAGGTCGTCGATGTATATGTTCCATAGGACTGGGCCCAAGACAGAGCCTTGTGGAACTGAGGCCCGGACAGGTGAAGGCCTTGATGACTGCCCGTTGACTACTACCTGAAGGGTCCTACCCTGGAGGTAATCTTCGAGCAGCATTAGCAGGTCACCTTGGACACCCTTGGCGCGAAGCTTTTCAATGAGCCCCGCGTGCCAGACCCTGTCAAAAGCCCCAGCAATGTCCAGGGCCACCACAAGGGTGTCCAGGCCTTCTTCCAGGGCGTCTTGCCAGTCCTTGGAGATGATGAGGAGGAGGTCTGCGGTGGATCTGCCAGGCCTGAAGCCAAACTGCCTGTCTGAGAGGAGGTGGTTCTCGCTCAGGTGTTGGTAGATGGCAGCAGCCACTATTTTCTCCAGCAACTTGCCCATCACTGAGAGCAGGGAGATGGGTCTGTAGTTGTTGGGCTCAGACCTTGAGTTTTTTTTTTTTATGGACCGGTACCACACGCGCTTCCTTCCATACTGAGGGCCACTTCTTCTCCCTCAGGCAAGATGTGAAGACGGTGGTGAGAGGAGTTGACAGCTCTCTAGCGCAGTGCTTGAGGAGCCGTGGGCTGACGTCATCCGGGCCTGTGGCTTTACCCACATCCACCGCACCAAGTAGCCGCTCAACCTGCTCTGCCGTCACCAAGACAGTGGTGACAGTGCAGTCAGTTTCCGGGGCCAGCTGTGGTACAGGTCGTGCCGAGTCGTCAACCTTCATCTTGTTGGCGAAAAGCTCGGCGAGGAGTGTGGCCTTGTCTGCACTGCTCGTGGCGGTGGATCCGTCAGGTCTGGTGAGTGGAGGAAGAGTCTCGCGGTGACATGCTCCTTGCTGCTCCTTCACCAGATTCCACCAGGTCTTGTTGCCAACACCTGGGCCACTGAGCTTTCGCCTTCTGTCCTCCCTTAGCTGATTCCTCGCCCATCTGCAGATAGACGTCATCCTCTTACACGCCTCCCGGTGCAGCGTCTTGTTCCTGCGTGACGGGTGTCGCTTGTACCTCACCCAGGCAGCATGCTTGGCCTCGGCAGATGCTCTGCAGCGAAAACCAAACCAGGCGGGATCACCAGGCCTGGAGAGATATACTCGGCAGGGCACATGCTGCTGTTGGAGGACAAGGAGCCTGGTGGTGAGGGTGCGTGCCTTGGTCTCAGCATCTCCCATTAGGAGGGACTCCTAGTCCGTGTTCTCCATGTCCTGCTTCATGGATGGCCAGTCCGCCCTGTTCCAAAGCCAGACGGTACGCGGGATAGCGTCTTCCCTCGCCGTTTGCAGCTCGACCTGAGACAGCACAGCAAAGTGGTCTGAGCTGCCCACTGGTCCTAGCTGCTGGCAGCTGATGCTGGCTTCGGGTAGGTCTGTCACCACAGGATCCAGCAGCCCTCCCCGCTCGTGTGTAGGGAAGGTGACATGGTTGGTTAGGGCCTGAACAGTCAGGAGATTACTGAAGGCATCCTGCTCCATGTGGAAGTTCAGGTCCCCCACTATCATCACATGGGAACACTTGTGACGCTGGAGCAGGGTGTCGAGTTCCTCCGTCAGGAAGTCTAGCGGGGCTCGTCCTTGTCTCGGGGGGCGGTACATGACACAGAGGAGAAGCCCACTGTTATCTGCAAGTACCACCCTGAAGAACAGTGCCTCCATCAGGTGTGGCACGGCTACCTCAAGTTCCTGTGTTTGGAGGCCGTCCTTAAAACAGGCAGCGACACCTCCGCCTGCTCTATTTTTTCGGTCCTTCCTCACCCACAGGGAGTAGCCTGATATTTTGCCGAACGTCGGCTCCACCTCGTCACTCAGCCACGTTTCTGTTACTGCGACAATGTCAGCACTATGTCTCAGCACGAAATTGTGGCTAAGGTCACCTACATTGGTGCGGAGTCCTCTCACGTTGGCGGAGACCACGGTCAGGTGACAGCTGGGGCGTCTGTTCCCTTGCCTCCTCGCGTTGGCTTGGGAATGAGGTGTGGTGGTGAGGCGAGACGCATTAGTGTCTGCCCTGCCACGAGGAGAGATTCCAGCTGGGGTAGTGACCGGGCTGTGGCTGCCAGGGAGGCTGGAGGGGGGCCTGAAAGGGCTGCTGGGGGTGAGGAAGTTGTTGCCGCGCTAAACCCTCCGTCAGAACCCTCATGAACATACTCTCCTGCCTTTGTTCCTGGCGTTCGTCAGCAGCGCGGCTGTAGCACATCTCAGCTGTGTGGCCGGGGCGGAAGCAGTAGTCGCATCGGACCCTTTGCTCTCCCCTGTGCCTCACTGGGTACGCAGATGCCTGTGGCTGAGTCATGCGAGGAGGAAGGACAGGTCGCCGGTCAGGTGTGTTGGGGTGACTTCGTGCCCGCCGCTGGCCGCGTCGCTGTCGCTGGGTCTTCTTCCTGCTACCATTGTTGTTTTTGTTGTTGTTGTTGTTGCTCCCAGCGCTATTATTGTTGCTGTTGTTGTTGTTACTACTGCTGCTGCTGCTGCTGCTGCTGCTGCTGCTGCTACTGCTGTTGCTGCTGGTAGTACTGCTGCTGTTTCTCCTGCTGTTGTTGCTGCTGCTGCTACTACTATTACTGCTGTTGTTGCTGTTGTTGTCGTTACTGTTACTGTTGTTGTTGATGGTGTTTTTGTTACTGTTGCTGCTGCTATTGTTATTGGTGGTAATGGTGGTGTTGGTGCTACCTGAGGCTGTGGTGGTGGTGGCGGTGGTGGGGGGTGCGGCCGCTGTGGTGAGGGCGTCCGCTACTCTTATGAGAGGCTTAGGCCTTCCAGATTGCCACCACTGCCACTACTCTCTCTCTCTCTCTCTCTCTCTCTCTCTCTCTCTCTCTCTCTCTCTCTCTCTCTCTGTGTGTGTGTGTGTGTGTGTGTGTGTGTGTGTGTGTTCGGTACCTTTGTGGAAAAGAACAAAAGCTACACTATTACTCCACCCACACAGACAGAACGAACAGAAATCTAATTACCAATAGACTCGCTTTCCTTCCTTCCCAACAGAGGCCGCTGCTTCCTCTTACCCGCGCCAGCTCTTCCCGCCTCGCCTCCTCCTCCATCCACTATCTATCCTTTAACATATCTAAGCTTCCTACTTCTACGGAATTATTATTATTATTATTATTTTTAGGTAGGGGGGGGCAAGGATAAATAAACATATGGAAAATAAGAGAAAAAAAAAAGTCCACTGAGGTGCCAATCTATTGTTTTCTTCCTACTTAACGTTGCTTATTTCAACTCTTTCCCCGCAATATGCAACTTTCATGACAATAAAGAAAACATATGCAAACTTTATAAATTGTTACAAGAAAGAGGAGGTTAAAAGGAACAGATTTTGCAATTTTTTTTCCAGTATATTGTTTAGAAGTGGGTGTTGAACTGTAGAAATGTCTGAAGAGTTGTTAATAACTCAGGAAAGATGTGCCTAATAACAATGAAAGGGTTAATCTACTGGGAGTTATATATATATATATATATATATATATATATATATATATATATATATATATATATATATATATATATATATATATATATATATATATATATATATATATATATATATAAGATTTCTATTACGATGACTCATGTTTTAGTCTTTTACTGCTATCGCTTTTATTTAAATTTAATAAAATAGTTCAAGCATCGAGTGTAATTTCTCAATCCTTCATCCCTTTCCCTGGTAAACTCTGGAACTCCGTCTGCTTTTGTATTTCCTTCTTCCAATGACTTGAACTCTTGCAAGAGGGTGGTTTCAAGACACTTTCCCTCCATTATTTGAGTTTCCTATTTGGAATCTCTGGAAGCTGGAACTCAAGTGGCCCTTTTTCTTTCTTTTTTTTTTTTTTTCGGTGGCCTTGTCCAGTGGCTCTCTTACATAAAAAAATGAAAAAAAAAATATAGAGCTAAGCTAACTCAGATTCTATGTCAACGCCGTCTTTGCAACACAGTCTTCCTTATACGCTCTTACATAAAAAAAAAATGAAAAAAAAAAGAATATAGAGCCAAGCTTACTTAGATTCTATGTCAGCGATGTCATTGCAACACACTCTTCCTTATACGCTACCAGTCAGCAAGAAGTGACCACTCACGTCTGGGTGATTTACGGTCGCCCTTGATAGTGATAGTTAAAGACAGGTTATGTTAAGTTAGGTTAGCTTCTGTTAGGTTAGGTAATGATATGTTGTGTTATGTTATGTTACGCTAGGCTAGGTTAGGTGAGGTGAGGTTTACTTAGGTGAAGTTAGGTAAGGGTACGTTGGATTAAGTGTATCAGCAAAAATGTATAAATAGTGAATCTACATTACTTAAAAGATATAGC